>NC_056433.1:25183476-25330976 GCF_018296145.1 Oncorhynchus tshawytscha | reverse complement strand
CCTATGGGGGGCATAGCCATGGTAGCCAAAATAATGTCCTGCCCAGCGTTTTTATAGATGACCCTAAACATAATAGGAGGTTAAGTCAGGAACCACACCTGTGTGGAATTACTTGATTTCAATATACTTGGTATCCCTCATTTACTCAAGTGTTTCCATTACTTCGGAAGTTACTTGTATATATTCTGGTCTATATGATGGTGTTTCTTATCTTGTTTGTTTTATCTGAAAAGGGTAGTTAGACTTTTTAGTTCAATATGGTACCACAAGTTAAGAGAATGAACGTTTGCCACATTCAACAAGACATTGTCCTGATGGATGAAAAATATCTGGGATTAGTCTGCCAAGCGAGCTTAAATTAATTCCTTCATGTCTGAGGGCTATCTCCTGAGATGTGTTCCACCACCTCATTGCAGATAGCCCATTCTGCTGTGTGTGTGTGTGTGTGTGTGTGTGTGTGTGTGTGTGTTTGAATTTGTGTATTTGTGTGCATTTGTATTTGTCTATGAGTACTCCGTGTCTGCATGCTTGTCTGTATTATTGAGCTCTCTTTCTAAGCTCTCTATGAACTGACTAAAAGTGGCAGTAATAAAGCCCCTCCTGAAAAAGCTAAATCTTGACCCAGAAAAATATAAAAATACTATCGGCCAATATCGAATCTCCCATTCCTCTCAAAATATTTTGAAAAAGCTGTTGCTCAGTAACTCACTGCCTTCCTGAAGACAAACAATGTATATGAAATGCTTCAGTCTGGTTTTAGACCCAATCATAGCACTGAAACTGCACTTGTGAAGGTGGTAAATGACCTTTAAATGGCGTCAGACCGAGGCTCTGCATCTGTTCTCGTGCTCCTAGACCTTAGTGCTGCTTTTGATGCCATCGATCACCACATTCTTTTGGAGAGATTGGAAACACAAATTGGTCTACACGGACAAATTCTGGCCTGGTTTAGATCTTATCTGTCGGAAAGATATCAGTTTGTCTCTGTGGATGGTTTGTCCTCTGACGAATGAACTGTAAATGTTGGTGTTCCTCAAGGCTCCGTTTTAGGACCACTATTGCTTTCACTATATATTTTACCTCTTGGTGATGTCATTCGGAAACATAATGTTAACTTTCACTGCTATGCGGACGACACACAGCTGTACATTTCGATGAAACATGGTGAAGACCCAAAATTGCCCTACCTGGAAGACTGTGTTTCAGACATAAGAAAGTGGATGGTGGCAAATGTTCTACTTTTATACTCGGACAAAACAGAGATGCTAGTTCTAGGTCTCAAGAAACAAAGGGATCTTCTGTTGAATCTGACAATTAATCTTGATGGTTGTACAGTCGTCTCAAATAAAACTGTGAAGGACCTCTGTGTTACTCTGGACCCTGATCTCTCTTTTGACAAACATATCAAGACCGTTTCAAGGACAACTTTTTTCCATCTACGTAACATTGCAAAAATCAGAATGTTTCTGTCTAAAAATGATGCAGAAAAATGTATCCATACTTTTGTTACTTCTAGGTTAAGCTACTGCAATGCTCTACTTTCCGACTACCCGGATAAAGCACTAAATAAACTTCAGTTAGTGCTAAACACGCCTGCTAGAATCTTGACTAGAACCAAAAAATGTGATCATATTACTTCAGTGCTAGCCTCTCTACACTGGCTTCCTGTTAAGGCAAGGGCTGATTTCAAGGTTTTACTGCTAACCTACAAAGCATTAGATGGGCTTGTTCCTACCTATCTTTCCGATTTGGTCCTGCCATACATACCTACACGTACACTACGGTCACAAGACGCAGGCCTCCTTATTGTCCCTAGAATGTCGAAGCAAACAGCTGGATGCAGGGGTTTCCCCTATAGAGCTCCATTTTTATGGAATGGTCTGCCTATCCATGTGAGAGACGCAGACTCGGTCTCAACCTTTAAGTCTTTATTGAAGACTCATCTCTTCAGTAGGTCCTATGATTGAGTGTAGTCTGGCCCAGGAGTGTGTAGATGAACGGAAAGGCACTGGAGCAAAGAATCGCCCTTGCTGTCTCTGCCTGGCCGGTTCCCCTTTCTCCACTAGGATTCTCTGCCTCAAACCCTATTACAGGGGCTGAGTCACTAGCTTACTGGTGCTCTTCCCTGCCATCCCTATGAGGGGTGCGTCACTTGAGTGGGTTCAGTCACTGACGTGATCTTCCTATCCGGGTTGGCACCCCCCCACCCCCCTTGGGTTGTGCTGTGGGGGAGATCTTTGTGGGCTATACTCGGCCTTGTCTCAGAATGGTAAGTTAATTAATTAACTAATTCTCTCTCTCTTTTTCTTTCTTTCTTTCTTTCTTTCTTTCTTTCTTTCTTTCTTTCTTTCTTTCTTTCGGAGGACCTGGGCCCTAGGGCCATGCCTCAGGACTACCTGGCCTGATGACTCCTTGCTGTCCCCAGTCCACCTGGTCGTGCTGCTGCTCCAGTTTCAACTATTCTGCCTGCGGCTATGGAACCCTGACCTGTTCACCGGATGTGCTCCTGTCCCAGAGCCGCTGTTTTCAACTCTCTAGAGACAGCAGGAGCGGTAGAGATACTCTGAATGATCGGCTATGAAAAGCCAACTGACATTTACTCCTGAGGTGCTGACCTGTTGCACCCTCGACAACCACTGTGATTATTATTATTTGACCTTGCTGGTCATCTATGAACATTTGAACATCTTGGCCATGTTCTGTTATAATCTCCACCCGGCACAGCCAGAAGAGGACTGGCCACCCCTCATAGCCGGGTTCCTCTCTAGGTTTCTTCCTAGGTTCTGGCCTTTCTAGGGAGTTTTTCCAAACCACCATGCTTCTACACCTGCATTGCTTGCTGTTTGAGGTTTTAGGCTGGGTTTATGTACAGCACTTTGTGACATCAGCTGGTGTAAGAAGGGCTTTATAAATACATTTGATTGATCGATTGAACTCTGTCAGATATTTTTTTGCAGACAATCCTCATTTTGGGGGAGAGTAAGCTCAATTACAGGATCTGTCCATCAGTTGGCCTTCCTGTTTTCTGGGGCCTGTGTTGTTGCAGCCAATCACAGTGACAGCCAGAATGGATTTGTCCATCCCAGTTGAACGTGATTTATCAACCGGCTCGTGACCAGAGCATCTTCTGGCCACTGTGTGTGTGTGTGTGTGTGTGTGTGTGTGTGTGTGTGTGTGTGTGTGTGTGTGTGTGTGTGTGTGTGTGTGTGTGTGTGTGTGTGTGTGTGTGTGTGTGTGTGTGTGTGTGTGTGTGTGTGTGTGTCTGTGTGTCTGTGTGTCTGTGTGTGTGTATTGACAGCGAGAGTCACAACAAAAGCCGCAAGAAGTTTCCCTCGCACCAAAGGGCTGTTTCTCTCCATTGAACTGTGAAGTGCAGCAATTTATTTTCATTGTGTATTTATGGCTTGTGAATGGGAATTAGATAGGGTTATGTTATGATACATGGGGCAATCCCTGCTCACCTTGGGGTCTCCTTCTCCACTCTGCTCTAGCATTATGTGGGCTTTTTAAAATAATTACTTTTGTAAATGGAAAGTGCACTGTCATAATGTGACTGGGGAATTCACAGACAGCTATTTGCCAAACCACTAAATATAATTTCAATATACTGTACTGTGATATAAGTAATTTATCACTGTGACCTTGTCTTTGAGGACTAGCTACCATGATTTGTTTAGTTTCCTTTTTATTTAGTTTTCCTCAGAGTTGAAAGCTTGAGTTTGTGATGTGGTTTTACTGCCGTGCTGAGACCCTGCATTGACAAATCAATAGCCTTTAAGAAAAACCATATCACCAGAGTCAACTGCATTCATCAAGTAGAGGCAGTCTTCTTCAGTGGCTCACACTGGCCATTACTCTGCAAAGCTGCCAATGTGATCTGGTAATAAACGGGCCCAGAGAGAAAGAGGGAGGGGGGGGGTGGAGATTTACAAAATCCCTCCCTTTCACAGAACTGAAAGCACTATCACCACTATCTGTGACATTTCAATATCAGACGATTTTCCATGTATCATTGTTATCAAGTATGCTCTTCTTCAGCATACTGCTTAAATTAACATGGTATACAGCAGTAATGCTGGCTTGCTGAGAGGAATCTCTCTCAGACATACATCAAAGACCCCCCACCCACCTCATTTCCATGACAGTTAGACATTTTGGACTGTCTGCTGAAGTTACAGGGCTAGTCTGTGCATACGGCAGTAAGGATTGTATTTTCTCAAGGCTTTGAGACTCTGTGATATGGGAGCAGGGAGCGCTCCTCGTGGGTAATCTTTTGTGTGCTGACCTTGCAGGAGTTCTGCTGGAGCTAGATCCAGCAGATTTGCAGTACCTGGTCCACCATGTATTGTTACTAGCTGCCCAGAGGAACAGAGAGGAATGTCATCATCCAGGAGACCCAGGAACTCATAGAGGCAGTAATTGTAGATGTAATCACATTGTATCATTATATTTATGTCTATCTTAAAAGTTTGTGAATAAACAAATGATCCTGACACTGAACAAAATGCAATTGCTGATAGAAAATGTTATTCTCAAAGTTCATAACACATGGATATTGTATTCTTGAGTGTATTGTGTAAGAGTTGTCACATAGAATATTATTTCATAGCGGAGTCTGACTTAGTCCATGTTATTCATAAACAATGACATTTGATTGATACATTCCTCGCTGGAGGAAATGTTGAAATATTGATGTGTTTAATTTATCAGAACAAAACTGCAGTTTAGCTAATTCAGCCATCGTCCCAGGTTTAGATTGCCCCGGCTCAGAGAAAGTCTAATGAAATGTAATCTTTAAAAATAAACATGTAAATACTGCAATTGGGTTGCTTTTATGTGATCACTCATTGCACACAAGTCACTGTAAACGAATTAGGAGTACATCAGGGGAGAAGGCAATATGCGGCTGTGTTCACTCTGATTGGGCCTGCAGCATAAAACCCATTGTGCCTGGGTGTCATTTGTAATGTGTTGTGTTGTTGAATGTGGAGCTGTACTGGTTGTCAAGGACAATCATAATAAGTGTTATGGTTGTAGTTCTGTAGTATGACACTGTAAAAATTGCAAAGCATTGTACAGTACAGTTCCTATTTGATTTAGCTACCGTATATAACCTTCAGCCAAGGATTTCCAATGATTTATAAGTACTTGAGCCTTCAGGCCCCTGAAGTTGTCCTCCAAACCTTTTTTAAGTGTCCATTTGTGATGTGATTCAAGTGCTGGAAATGCTGAACGCTCTGGATTTAGTCCACCGATGAGTCCTAGTAAATAGGATGCTTATTGTGGAGATGGATAGTGTAAAAGCTCTTCACTCTGCCTTCATGGCTTTTCTATTTGTAACCATATAGCACTGACTCAAGGACTAAACAATACACACTAAGTCACATCTATAAATGCCAAATGTTGCTCTTGTTTTGTTGTTGCCCTTGTAATACTGTTGAATTGTTACAACATTTATAAACCATCAACAGTAGTTTATTGAGCAATACCATTTTTGGCCATTCTACCTAGACTAGTACTAAGCTATCAACCAAAATGTTGGTTATTTTTCAGCTTTTAAACAACCAATTGACCGATGTCGGTTCAATTATTCAGCCTGGTCTCATAGACTACATGTAACATAGTAAATTTAAATCTGGGACACTGAAATTAGTATGATATTTTACGTTTGGTAAGGTTACATAAAACAGAAGGTTATGTAACGCAAAAACAAAAGTAGGTTGGTTGGACGGGGTGGATGGGTGGACGCATAAGACGAACGTATAGCAACCCAAAGGTTCCTTGTTTGAATCTCATCACGGACAATTAGTATTTTAGCTAATTTGCTCATTTG
The DNA here is from genome assembly GCF_018296145.1 of Oncorhynchus tshawytscha. Taxonomy (NCBI): domain Eukaryota; kingdom Metazoa; phylum Chordata; class Actinopteri; order Salmoniformes; family Salmonidae; genus Oncorhynchus; species Oncorhynchus tshawytscha. Next base: position 25,325,143 of record NC_056433.1, on the reverse strand, counting down.
CAATGACTTTTTATGTATTAGCTACTTTGCAACTACTTAGCATGTTAGCTAGTCCCTAACCCTATGCCTTTAACCTAACACCTAACCTTAACCCCTGACCACTAACCCCTAGCCTAGCTAACATTAGCCACCTAGCTAATGTTAGCAGTAGCCACTTAGCTACCTAGCTAACATTAGCCACTGGAATTCGTAGCATATCATCAGTTTAGCAAATTTGTAACATATTGTATTAATTGCAATTCATAACATATTGTAGGAATTGCAATTCGAAACATATGACACAAATTGTAATTCGTAACATATCATACGAAATGGATGATGGCCAACCACAAATTAATACATATACAAAACTTAACATATCATACTAATTGGAATAACCCAGATTTACGTTTACTATGTTACATCTACCACTGAGTCGAGGTTGAGTCATTTGAATTCCATTAAGTTTGTTCTTTTTTGTGACCTCAATGTGCACATTGCACAGTTTCTCAGGAGCTAAATCAGATCAAGCCTGAACTGTGCGATGTAGTAGGGAGTTGTGTTTTCCAACTACAGAAAACGTGGTAATTAACTACAATGACCATAATCCACTGCGGGACCACTTGTCCGGTCTGTATGTGTTTTTTTAACGCACGCATTAGGTTACTGTGGAGCAGACAAGAAAAGAAGAGACTGAAGAATGAGCGATAGAGAGGGATAGAGAGAAGTTGCCTCAAGGATTCTATAAGTGATCTAAGTGATTGATAGTTGGTATTCAGCAGTCATAAAAGTATGCCTTATTTATAAAGAAGAACTACTAAAATAGTGGTTTGTCATACAGCATAGGCAACGGCTCTATAGATGAGATGACTTGGAGGGAAAAAAGTCATCAAAATATCATCAAATACAACATATGTAATATTCCCAACAACTGAAATATTTTATTGAGGTAAAGTAATGTGAGTAAATTATTGTTAATATGCGGCAGGTACCCTAGCAGTTAAGAGCGTTTGGCCAGTAACCGAAAGGTCTCTGGTTCAAATCCCTGAGCCGACTAGAGGAAAAATCTGTCGATATGCCGACCTCAAAAATAAGTCATTTCTCAGCACTAATTAAGACTTGTTTTCAGATACTTCATAACATAGTTTGAAAAACAAAAATTCAGCACACCAAGTTTAGACCGCACACCTAAAGTAATGCACCCCCAATGCAGTGCATAATAGAATTTGATGCATAGCTAATTTCCACTACCTCACCAATATGTATTAGTATCTTAGCCGCCCTCATCAACCACTCTATTACCCCCATTTATCCCCTCCAGAATTCCAAAATGTTCCCGCTCCACATCCTTGCTTCCCTGTGATGGTGTCCCTGAGGAGGGGGTCCTTCCCACTAGAGATGAACTGTCTGTGAAAACTCTCTATTGAGTAACACAATGATGGGCTGCCATCTGTCGCCTTCTCGGTAAAGTAGAGCAAATGTTAATGCATCTCTGCTGTCTAAAAGTGCCTGGGCTATGTCAAGGACAAAATTATATTGCGTCCGAGATTGTTCCCCATATGACTTGGCATTTTGCTGTCTTGCTGATTAAAACGTTCCCTCGCTCCCCTCTCTTGTTTTTCCATGAAGAGTAGAGGTCTTTGGGGAGATCCACATAATCATTGGAATTCTTCCTGCATATTTTATGACCTTTAATACTTAGTATTTTTCATAACTCAGAAACTCCGAAATGATAAGAATTGTCAAAATGACCCATGCTTGGAGATGCTGTGGACTTTGCAACTGTCTCTACATAGCTCATTATGACAGATGTTAGTTACATAGCATGTTGTATTGAATACACAGATGTGGGATCTTCATTTGATCACCCTGTTGAGGAGAACTTTCCTGCAATCCAGGACATTTAAAACTTGCAGTGTATTTGAGGTTTAAAAAGGCTTCTGAAGTTTGTAGTTTACACTGTGAGATTTCAGACTTGATATTTCCTTACGAACACCTACAAGAAAATGGCCATTAATTATAATCCACAGAATAATTCACATTTCCTGTTGCTGCAGGATTATTTTCCTGCTGAAGCAAACTGTCTCAAAGTAAGACCATATGTCTGTGGTAGGTTTATTGACTGCTAATGTTCTACCAAAAAGTACTAAGATTTCTTGCCTGTGAATTAGTTGTGGCCTAATAATATTCAGTGAAGTGCAATAAAGGTTTTAACCAGATATATATTTGGTTGTGAAGTGGTTGTTTTACATTTGGACTGTTTCCAGCAGTATGTTTATTGTACATTGTAGGTCATTTGTTTTCTGTGTCTGAAACACTTATTTCCCTCTGTCAACAAAAAGGGGATGAAGCAATTATGTTCCAGAGACAGTCCACCTGTGTGCAATGCGTGAATGATAAATCTTTCATAATGTTGAGATAAATTATTCCTACGCAGCAAATTGTCCAGTGTTAAGTCAGCACTGACACTGTTCAATTTAACACTGCTCTGGTGTCTATGAGTCAACACTTTTCAGTGTTAACACACTTCTAAGTGCGAAGTCTTATTTACGTATACCCCAGAGTGCCTTTGTCTTTTGAGTGAATTGTAGAGCTGTCATAAATTACTGTATTTGTTAGTGACAGAGACAGTTGTTGCATTCATCCATTTTCAGTCCTGTGACATTCACAGTGGCGATTTTAGTATTCAGTGCCCTTGACTTTTTCCACATTTTGTTACGTTACAGACTTATTAAAACATGTATTAAATTGCTGTTTTTCCTCATCAATCTACTCACAATAACACATAATGACAAAGGAAAATATCACATTTACAAAAGTATTCAGACCCTTTACTCAGTACTTTGTTGAAACACCTTTGGCAGCGATTACAGCCTTGAGTCTTCTTGGGTATGACGCTACAAGCTCGGTACACCAGTAATTGGGGAGTTTCTCCCATTCTTCTTTGCAGACCCTCTCAAGCTCTGTCAGTTTGTATGGGCAGCATCGCTGGACAGCTATTTTCAGGTGTTTCGAGAGATGTTCGATCGTGTTCTAGTCCGGGCTCTAGCTGGGCCACTCCAGGACATTCAGAGACTTGTCACTCCTGCATTGTCTTGGCTGTGTACTTAGGATCATTGTCCTGTTGGAAGGTGAACCTTCACCGCAGTCTGAGGTCCTGAGCGCTCTGGAGCAGGTTTTCATCAAGGATCCTGACTAGTCCCTCGATCCTAACTAGTCTCCCAGTACCTGCCACTGAAAAACATCCCCACAATATGATGCTGCCACCACCATGCTTCACCCTAGGGATGGTGCCCGGTTTCCTCCAGATGTGACACTTGGCATTCAGGCCAAAGAGTTTAATCTTGTTTTCATTAGACCAAAGAATGATGTTTCCCATGATCTGAGCATCCTTTAGGTGCCTTTTGGCAAACTCCAAGTGGGCTGTCTTGTGCCTTTTACTAAGTAGTGGCTTCTGTCTGTCCACCCTACCATAAAGGCCTGATTGGTGGAGTGCTGCAGAGATGTCCTTCCGGAAAATTCTCCCATCTCCAAAGAGGAACTCTGGAGCTCTGTCAGTGACCATTGGGTTCTTGGTCACTTCCTGACAAAGGCCCTTCTCCCCCATTTGCTCAGTTTGGCCAGGCAAACAGCTCTAGCTAGAGTCTTGACGGTTCCTAACTTCTTCCATTTAAGAATGATGGAGGTCACTGTGTTCTTGGGGACCTTCAATGCTGCAGACAATTTTTGGTACCCTTCCCCAGGTCTGTGCCTCGACACAATCCTGCCTCATAGTTCTATGGACAATTGCTTCAACCTCATGTCTTGGTTTTTGCTCTGACATGCACTGTCAACTGTGGGACCTAGACAGGCTTTTGCATTTTAAAATCATGTCCAATCAATTGAATTTACCACAGGTGGACTTCAATCAAGTTGTAGAAACGTCTCTAGGATGATACATGGAAACAGGATGCCCCTGAGTTCAATTTCGAGTCTCATAGTAAAGGGTCTGAATAATTATGTAAATAAGGTATTTCAGTTTTTTTATTTTTTATAAATGTGCACAAACGCGGTGTATTGTGTGTAGATTGATGAGGAACATTTTGTATTTAATCCATTTAACAATGTAACAAAATGTGTAAAAAGGGAAGGGGTCTGAATGCAATGTACATCTTGGTGGGGCAAACTCAACCAATTATTAGTTGCATGCCAGCAAAGCCACTACACAACATTTGCTGGATTGACAGCAGGCCCAATGTATTCAACCTTATCTGGCCCATTGTGTTGCATGTGAATGTGCATCCTTTTAAGCTTGGAATAGAAACCCTTTCAGACAGATGTTTTATATCCTTAAACCCAAACCTGGACCACACTCCCAAACCACCGAATGGCAGGCAAAATAGTGATTGCTTTGCCAGGCTTGCTGTTAGCCATTGATTCCATTCAAACCACCTATTGTTGAATTTGCGATTTTCAACTTGTTGTGTAAAGTTTATGTCCAATAATAGATGAGCACCGATACATTTTATCTATATTTCTCTTCGAATGACAAGGATTGAAAACGATTTGCCAGCAGATTGTTGATGTGATTCATGATGATGACTGCTTGTTTCAGCTAGGCTGAAATACCTCTTTCTTGAGCTGACTTACTCAAGAAAGAGACCCTGTTTGTACGCAGCCTTATTAACTCAAGGACATTTTTTTCTCACATTGTTGGCAAACTGATATGCGACACAAATTAATGCTATAACATGCCAAACAGGGACCATTTTTTTGTTTTTTGCTAAACAGGTGGGGCTCAAAATCACCTTCCGTGAATGATGTTACAATGTTACACAATGTAACACTGAAATATCTACAGTAGGTAACACTAGCCAATTTGCTGTCTTGCCATCAACTTTCATTTTGTCTAGGTCTACCTTCCTCTCAGGCCAAATGTCTCTCCCTCAAAAAGCCTCAAGTCTTTTTGTTGTCAAAGCAGTCCCCTAAAGTATTTACTACTGCAGAATTCCAAATCAATCTGGCTACTAACCCCCAGGCACTTGTGGGCAATTCCATGGTAACGGAATTACGCCAGCAGATAGATAGATTGTCTGTCTGTCTGTCTGTCTGTCTGTCTGTCTGTCTGTCTGTCTGTCTGTCTGTCTGTCTGTCTGTCTGTCTGTCTGTCTGTCTGTCTGTCTGTCAGTCTGTCTGTCTGTCTGTCTGTGTGCCTGCCCGCCCGCATGTGGGTGTATGCGTTTATGTCTGTGCCCACACGTGTGTATGTATATATAGTATGTGCCTGTGAGTTTATGAAGTTACTTCCACCCCCTGTGTTTGCCATATAAATAGATAAATGTAGATGTTTGCATCTCTCAGGGCTCAGTTGCCAGGTAGTGAATAGTGATGCCTTTGAGGATGGTTATCCTGTTGAAACTCCTCACATAAATATCAGGAAACTTTGACTTTTGGCCAGATATTGTCACTTATTCAGGAGTCCAGGATTTTAATTAACAGTGGCAAAAACCCATTCCAGGGTGACCCTGACGTGTGAGGTTGTCAATAAAACCTTGCTGTTTTTCCCTTCATTTCTCTAGTGTCTAACGGGGAGTAGCATCCTTACATGATAAAGTGCCTATCATAGCACCTTTTCAGCACTAGGCTTTAGTGTTTGGCAGCCGATGGTCCGGAGTTAGCGATCCGCCTCGTGGGTTGTCTCTCTTCAAGGATAGCCTAATTAATGGTGAACTCCCAGCTCAAAGACGAGTGCTTCGTTTCAAATGGATGGATTTCTTTTGCCCTCTACAAACAATACCCAAGTGGGGTACTGTGGGCCAGAGCTGTTATGCTGCACAAACTTCTTTAATCTAAGGCCACTGCGGACACAGAAACCAGACTGCTACAGATGCTGTCAAGGTTACCAAAACTAAACATCTCTTATTATGTTGTTTCAACCAAATTTGATGTGACATAAGCACTTTCCTCCATAACGTAATGCTAATGTGAAGATTGTAAAAAAAAAGCTAAGGATGTTTTTGACCTTTTAATAGAGCAATAAGCAGCTAAGATTCACACATCTTTATTTTGCATGATTTTCAGAAGATATTCATGGGCGATACTCCGAGAAAAGGTGAGGATAAATCTGATGGTCTCATGCTCAGTTTGCGTGGGCCAATTCATTTTCTGCATTATAGCATGCATGACACCATAAGCAGTCCATTATACACGTAACTCACACACACACACACACACATTGCCTCCCTGTTTGGGTATAAATCACGCAATTACTATATGCATGAAATATAACACCTAATGGTTTCCGCATCACACAACTCATTTGCAGGAGAAGTAATGGTAGGACATGGGAGAAATTTCAAAAAGCAATTTACTAATATCCCAATGATGCCGCTAATGGTCTCTGTGAAATCGCCATGGAAACTATGTGTAGTTGTAGTATTTTGACTCTCCCTCCTCCACTCCAGACAGACACATCTGCTAGATGTAGATACTACATAAAGTGGAGTGTCGAGGCTGCAGCAGAACCAATCCAGTTAGCTCCACTACCAGTGGATGTGTGACTGTGCGCAGATCAAAAGGTTTGAGGAAGCTAGATAAATGAATTCCTCATGGCCAGACTCACTCTGGTATTCAGCTCTTGAATGTTTATGTGTCCTCAGAGAGGGCATGCCTATAACGCAGCAGCACAAGTATGGCTTTGCAAAAGTGTCCTTTCTCAAGCCTCACTTCTTGTAAACAATGGACGCAGGTTTAAAAGTGGTGCTTTCGTTGGGCTGTGCCTATGGTAGCAGCCTGAAAATGAGAAAATGGTCACATCACTACCAATGACACTGAAACATGTCTTTCCCACAAAAACAAAAGAGCCAAGAGGTGTAATCTGCATGCGGACTAATGAAGGCCATTTAAATGCATGCCTTGAGCATTAACCACATGATACAGTGCCTTGCAAAGGTATTCATCCCCTTGGGCATTTTTCCTATTTTGTTGCATTACAACCTGTCATTTAAATAGATTTTTATTTGGATTTCATGTAATGGACATACACAAAATAGCCAAATTGGTGAAGTGAAAAAAAAAATTGTTTCAAATAATGTGATGCGTGTATATGTATTCACTCCCTTTGCTATGAAGCCCCTAAATAAGATTTGGTGCAACCAATTACCTTCAGAAGTCACATAATAAGTTAAATTTGGGTGCACATGGGTGCAATCTAAGTGACACATGATCTCAGTATATATACACCTGTTCCGAAAGGCCCCAGAGTCTGCAACGCTACTAAGTAAGGGGCACAACCAAGCAAGCTGCACCATGAAGACCAAGGAGCTCTCCAAACAGGTCAGGGACAATTGTGGAGAAGTACAGATCATGTTTGGGTTACAAAAAAGTATCCTAAACTTTTAACATCCCACGGAGCACCATTAAATACATTATTTAAACATGGAAAGAATATGGCACTACAACAAACCAGCCGAGAGGGCTGCCCACCAAAACACACGGACCAGGCAAGGAGGGCATTAATCAGAGAGGCAACAAAGAGACCAAAGATAACCCTGAAGGAGCTGCAAAGCTCCACAGCGGAGATTGGAGTATCTGTCCATAGGACCACTTTAAGCAGTACTGTAGCGGTTTTCTAGTGGTGATGAAAGAGAGTCGGACCAAACTGCAGCGTGTCGATTGCGATCCATGTTTAATATAACCAAGAAACACGAACTTACAAAAACAATAAACGAAACCGAAACAGCCTATCTGGTGCAAACTAACAACGAGTACACATAGGACACTAAGGACAATCACCCACGACAAACTCAAAGAATATGGCTGCCTAAATATGGTTCCCAATCAGAGACAACGATAAGCACCTGCCTCTGATTGAGAACCACTCCAGACAGCCATAGACCTTGCTAGACAACCCACTAAGCTACAATCCCAATACCACCACCAAAACCCCAAGACAAACACACCACAATTACAAAAACCCCATGCCACACCCTGGCCTGACCAAATACATAAAGATAAACACAAAATACTTTGACCAGGGCGTGACAGAACCCCCCTAAGGTGCGGACTCCCGAACGCACCTCAAAACAATAGGGAGGGTCCGGGTGGGCGTCTGTCCATGGTGGCGGCTCCGGCGCGGGACGTGGACCCCACTCCTTTAATGTCTTAGTCCCCTCTCCCTTCGTCCCTGGATAGTCCACCCTCGCCGCCGACCATGGCCTAGTAGTCCTCACCCAGAACCCCACTGGACTGAGGAACAGATCGGGACTGAAGGACAGCTCGGGACCGAGGCAGCTCGGGACTGAGGGGAAATTCGGGAGTGAGAGAAAGCTCAGGAGTAGAAAGCTCAGGAGTGAGAGAAAGCTCAGGAGTGAGAGAAAGCTCAGGAGTGAGAGGAAGCTCAGGAGTGAGAGGAAGCTCAGGAGTGAGAGGAAGCTCAGGAGTGAGAGGAAGCTCAGGAGTGAGAGGAAGCTCAGGCAGGTAGATAGATCTACCAGCTCCTGGCTGGCTGGTGGTTTCAGCAGATCCTGGCTGACTGGCAGATCCTGGCTGACTGGCAGATCTGGAAGAGTCTGGTTGACTGGCAGATCTGGAAGAGTCTGGTTGACTGGCAGATCTGGAAGAGTCTGGTTGACTGGCAGATCTGGAAGAGTCTGGTTGACTGGCAGATCTGGAAGAGTCTGGTTGACTGGCAGATCTGGAAGAGTCTGGTTGACTGGCAGATCTGGAAGAGTCTGGCTGACTGGCAGATCTGGAAGAGTCTGGCAGACTGGCGATGCTGGGCAGACCGGCGGCGCCGGGCAGACTGGCGGCGCCGGGCAGACTGGCGGCGCCGGGCAGACTGGCGACGCTGGGCAGACTGGCGACGCTGGGCAGACTGGCGGTGCTGGGCAGACACGACGCTGGGCAGACTGACGACGCTGGGCAGACTGGCGGCGCTGGGCAGACTGGCGATGCTGGGCAGACTGGCGATGCTGGGCAGACTGGCGATGCTGGGCAGACTGGCGATGCTGGGCAGACTGGGGGCACTGGCGGCGCTGGGCAGACTGGCGGCACTAGCTGCTCCATATAGGCTGACAGCTCTGGCGGCTTCTTACAGACTGACCGCTCTGGCGGCTCCGTGCTGACTGGCAGCTCCTTGCAGACTGGCAGCTCCTTGCAGACTGGCAGCTCCTTACAGACTGACAGCTCCGTGCAGACTGACAGCTCCGTGCAGACTGACAGCTCCGTGCAGACTGGCTGCTCCATGCAGACTGGCTGCTCCATGCAGACTGACAGCTCTGGCTGCTTCATGCAGACTGACAGCTCTGGCTGCTCCATGTAGACTGGCTGCTTCATGCAGACTGGCAGCTCGGGCTGCTTCATGTAGACTGACAGCTCTGGCTGCTCCATGCGGACTGACAGCTCTGGCTGCTTCATGCAGACTGGCAGCTCGGGCTGCTTCATGTAGACTGACAGCTCTGGCTCCTCCATGCAGACTGACAGCTCTGACTGCTCCATGCAGACTGACAGCTCTGGCTGCTTCATGCAGACTGGCAGCTCTGGCTGCTCTATGTAGACTGGCTGCTTCATGCAGACTGGCAGCTCGGGCTGCTTCATGTAGACTGACAGCTCTGGCTGCTCCATGCGGACTGACAGCTCTGGCTGCTCCATGCAGACTGACAGCTCTGGCTGCTCCATGCGGACTGACAGCTCTGGCTGCTCCATGCGGACTGACAGCTCTGGCTGCTCCATGTAGACTGGCTGCTTCATGCAGACTGGCAGCTCGGGCTGCTTCAAGACTGACAGCTCTGGCTGCTCCATGTAGACTGGCTGCTTCATGCAGACTGGCAGCTCGGGCTGCTTCATGTAGACTGACAGCTCTGGCTGCTCCATGCAGACTGACAGCTCTGACTGCTCCATGCAGACTGACAGCTCTGACTGCTCCATGCAGACTGACAGCTCTGACTGCTCCATGCAGACTGACAGCTCTGGCTGCTTCATGCAGACTGGCAGCTCTGGCTGCGCTGAACAGGCGGGAGACTCCTGCAGCGCTGTGTCGGAGGAAGGCTCTGGCTGCGCTAAACAGGCGGAAGACTCCGGCAGCGCTGGAGATGAGGAAAGCTCTAACAGCGCTAGATAGGCGTGAGACTCCGGCAGCGCAGGAGAGGAGAAAGGCTCTGGCTGCGCTAAACAGGCGGGAGGCTCCGGCAGCGCTGTAGAGGAGTAAGGCTCTGGCTGCGTTAAACAGGCGGGAGACTCCAGCAGCGCAGGAGAGGAGAAAAGCGCTGGCTGCGCTGAACAGGCGAGGCACACTGAAGGCCTGGTGCGTGGTGCTGGAACTGGTGGTACTGGATCGAGGACACGCACAGGAAGCCTGGTGCGGGGAGCTGCTACCGGAGGGCTGGGGTGTGGAGGTGGTACTGGATAGACCGGACCGTGCAGGCGCACTGGAGCTCTTGAGCACCGAGCCTGCCCAACCTTACCTGGCTCGATGCCCACTCTAGCCCGGCCGATACGAGGAGCTGGAATATACCGAACCGGGCTGTGCACCCGCACTGGAGACACCGTGCGCTCCACAGCATAACACGGTGCCTGCCCGGTCTCTCCAGCCCCCGGTAAGCACAGGGAGTTTGCGCAGGTCTCCTACCTGGCATAGCCATACTCCCTGTAAGCCCCCCAAGAAATTTTTGGGGCTGACTCTCGGGCTTCCATCCGCTCTGCCGTGCTAGCTCCTCATAATGCCGCCTCTCTGCTTTTGCTGCCTCCAGCTCGGCTTTGGGGCGACAATAATCTCCAGGCTCATTCCAGGGTCCTTTACCGTCCAATTCCTCCTCCCATGTCCATAACTCCAGGTGGTGCAACCTCTCCCACTGTAGCTGCTGCTGCTCCTGCTGCTGCTGCCTCTGTTGCCTCTTCTCCTGTTGCTCCTTTGGGCGGCTACACTCCCTGGTTTAGCCCAGGGTCCTCTCCCGTCGAAGATCTCCTCCCATGACCAGAAATCCTTGGTGAGCATCTCCTTTTTCAGCTGCTCCTGCCTGTTGACACGCCGCTTGGTCCGTTGGTGGTGGGTGATTCTGTAACGGTTTTCTAGTGGTGATGAAAGAGAGTCGGACCAAACTGCAGCGTGTCGATTGCGATCCATGTTTAATATAACCAAGAAACACGAACTTACAAAAACAATAAACGAAACCGAAACAGCCTATCTGGTGCAAACTAACAACGAGTACACATAGGACACTAAGGACAATCACCCACGACAAACTCAAAGAATATGGCTGCCTAAATATGGTTCCCAATCAGAGACAACGATAAGCACCTGCCTCTGATTGAGAACCACTCCAGACAGCCATAGACCTTGCTAGACAACCCACTAAGCTACAATCCCAATACCACCACCAAAACCCCAAGACAAACACACCACAATTACAAAAACCCCATGCCACACCCTGGCCTGACCAAATACATAAAGATAAACACAAAATACTTTGACCAGGGCGTGACAAGTACACTCCACAGAGCTGGGCTTTACAGGAGACTGGCCAGAAAAAAAACATTGCTTAAAGAAAAAAATAAGCAAACACATTTGGTGTTTGCCAAAAGGCATGTGGGAGACTCCCCAAACATATAGAAGAAGGTACTCTGGTCGGATGAGACAAAAATTTTGCTTTTTGGCCATCAAGGAAAACGCTATGTCTGGTGCAAACCCAACACCTCTCATCAGCCCGAGAACACAATCCCATCCCAACACCATGGCCTAGTCAAAACCCAGGCCTCAATCCAATTGAGAATCTGTGGTATGACTTAAAGATTGTTGTATACCATCCAACTTGAAGGAGCCAGAGCAGTTTTGCCTTGAAGAATGGGCAAAAATCCCAGTGGCTAGATGTGCCAAGCTTATAGAGACATACGCCAAGAGACTGCAAAAGGTGGCTCTACAAAGTATTGACTTTGGGGGGGTTGAATAGTTTTTTTTGTCTTATTTCTTGTTTGTTTCACAATAAAAAATATTTTGCATCTTCGAAGTGGTAGGCATGTTGTGTAAATCAAATTATACAAACCCCCCAAAATCTATGTTAATTCCAAGTTGTAAGGCAACAAAATAGTAAAAATGCCAAGGAGGGTGAATACTTTCGCAAGCCACGGTATATGTTGTCATCATTAATGTGTTACCAAACACTTTGTCTACTTCCAGCAAAATCTACTGAAACTGCAATGAAACTGAGGCCTGATATATACTTTTTCATCACCACGCCATGCATCATTTAGCCTTAAAAAAAATAATCGATTAGGCTACACTCTGTATTGTTCCAGCTATGGTAAATCAAATCAAAATAAATTGTCTTGTTTGTCCGTTTTAACCCCGGAGTGTGTAGAATGTTTGATATTCATATTCTTGTGATAATCACAAGTATGAGCTTTCAACCACCACAGTAAAAGTGCAATAATAAGTATGCAATAACATGTTACTCAAGATACTAGATTTTATGTCAACTATTTATTTTACATATCAAGGTAGACCTACCGTGTAATGTTCAGTATTAGTCAAATGTCTTTGGGATCTTGAAAGTGTCTTTACCATGGTAATGAATCATTTTCATTGCTATCATTATGAAAATGGGAAGTGTAGTCTAAGAAAAGTAGTTGAAGAGGCTGGAGTCTGGTGGCACTCACTTATAGACTGAGACAGAGCTCTGAGTTGTGAGTCTCTCAACCAGCCTGACTCTGAGTACTACTTCATCCATTAGCTCTGTCATCAAACTCCTCTCAAGTGCCCCCCCCTCCCCCCTCCAGCCTCCCCTCGCCTCTACCCTCCCCCTGCCTGCTTCCAGCTGTTAGCCCGGGGCCACATCCCTCACGCGTGCACACACCTCCTTCAGGACCTTTCCACTGATTTATCGACATGTCCAGGCAATGCTTCAAAAAGACTGAAATGTCATTTGGAAAAATCTGTGCGCATCACTCTCCCCATCCTGGTGTTCCGAGTAGGAGGAGGAGTTAATGCCTCTCTGGTGCATATTCCTTGTCTGCCAAATTACATTCAACCTTATGGGGAGACAGACAGACAGTTGGAGCATCACAACTTTCTCACAGACAGAGAATGACAGACAGGCTTCCGCTTAAGTGACCTATTTCCTGATGTAGACTCAAAGCACGATGCATTTGGTTTCTTTGTTGGATCAATGCAGAGACTCCCTGGATGGTTCTTGTCATTTATCTTGTAGACTCAAAGCTGGACATGCTGCTGAACTTCCCTAATTCCACAGGGAAATATCATAACGAAACTATTGGAGCATTTATTTCCAGTTAGTTCAACCTAATTTGTCACACTTTGAATTCCTCTCATAGAGTGTTATCATTGTGCAGTTTAGCTGTGGGCAGACTAGTTGATCAAGTGACAGTGAGGAGAGTGATGAATATTACCCACTATTCAAACGTAATTACTATTTTTATCCAGTCAGACTAAGACAGTAGTTCCTTGTTGGTAATAACCACTATGGACGATCCATGAAGCATGAAATGGGGAAATATTTGTTTTGGACAGCCTGCACCCTAGGTCAGTTTGGATGACGTGCCCACTGATAACACTCAAATAAAACAATTGTCTTCTCCTGTTTTTTGAATCATATTTCTCTCTCACCATTGAGACACAGAGGTGGACTGATGATGTTTCAGAGAGAGAGAGAGAGAGAGAAAGAGAAAGACTTTATTAATGACCAGGAGGACTAGTTCTAATTGTCCCACATTATGTGGTGGCAGGGCCGGGCTCCAGGCATAAGCAACGTAAGTGGTCGTTTAGGGCCCCAGGCCGCTTGCCCCCCCCACCCTCCCCTTCAATCAGGGTTTCAGCTTACTGTTGAGAATTAGAATAGTTGAATATACAGGGTGCAAGTTCGACATTTGGTGTGATCAGCAATTTTATCTTATATCAGTCACTGACAGTCACTCAATTAGCCATGTGACCTAAACAAATGTTGATTGGTAAAATAGTCTAGCCAGCTATTTCAAATTGTAGTAATTATGTCCAAGTACAGACCCGTCACATAGGGCCCATTGATTTTGTTACCCACTCTCACTAACATATCAATAAAATGGCATAAGTCAATTCAAAATATAATTAGCCATAAAGTTAAAAAATAATTGCCCTCCACCCCCAGATAAAATCCTTTTCCTTAGGGCCCCCAAAAGGATTGAGCTGGCCCTGCATTGTGGAAGCATTACCTACTGCCATCCCCACACAATAAAGGTTATTTTGGGACTTGTATTAATCGCTCTCCCACGAGAGAGAGAGAGAGAGGGGGGTAATAAAAGACAGTCAAAGGTGGATTTTAAAAGGGAAATGCTGTATGAGAGATTTTATTGAATGATAAACAATTGGTGTATCATCCACATTGAGGATGAGACCAATGTAGGCCTCGTGTAGAAAAGCAATTAGCAATCTAAAGTGTTTGAAAATTAATTGGTTTTATCAAGAGTTAGTCATTTAACATTGATAGCTTGATTTAGTAGAGTAATATCAAATGAATTTCCAATGGGAGGGAAAATATTAATGGAAAAGCTATTGGGTTTTGTAAACCAATAGGCTTTAGGCTAGCTAATGAAATGGAACAAACCACAGTTCCATCTTATTGCACTGGGGCCCCTGTGGCCATTTCGGATCCAGCTTCTGATATTATTTCCAAAGGGGTCCATGTAAGGCATCATTCATTTTAGGAAACTCAGTCCAGAGACCCCTATGGCACCAAACTAAGTTAAGCCTGTCTCCGAAAGAAACATTGATCCAGTTTTTAAAGTTACACACAACTCATTGAGGCAGAATTACATACCACTTTAGGCAGTGTTTGCCAAGTTCACCATGAACACAAGTTATTAAATCAAGCCAGGGGTTGGAACCAAAATTATTTTCCAATCGTTTCGTTGTGAACAGAACCACACATTTCTTTTGTTACGTTCCACTGTTCCGAACAGCAAATTAAAGTTCTGAACCGGTGTTGGGGAATAATCAGAATTGGTTGGTAACATAGGTAAGATGTTTTATATTCATCATATGCTTATGAGTTATTTCTCATAAGAATGTATTTTGTTGTACTATAGTGGTGGCCATTGGCAGTTATCTGTTCTATGTCAAGACTAAGTTGCATGGGCCACAGAGAGGGGAGAGGTCAAGGTGTCATCATGTGTAAACATATCTTTTGCTCCACTGTGTCTGTGTGCCAGTCACTCCCTACTTTTCCCATCGGGGAGAGGAGGATGGCAGCGTCTGGAATCATTCTATGCTCTCTGTGAGTTTGTCCAGGATTGGTTGTATTTAGAATTGGTTGTATCTAAATGACAATTTGATATATGCCTGTTGATATGGAGGATTGGTTTATGGTTCTGGGTTTTGAGTAAGGAGACAAAGCTGAACAATTTATTATGTCAATGCTGTCTGACTATGTGTGTTCTTTGCTATTAAAGGATCTCAGTTGCAAGGTAGAAGGGGCTCTCAGAGAATTCATTGATAGACACTGAATTGATCTGAGAGTCACAGGGTTGTGATAGAGCTCATATAATTAAAGATGGACTTTGATAACTAACTCTGACATGTGTTGTGGTTTGCTCTCATGATTTGGTAAATAGAGGAAATTTCCACGACACCGGTTCGAACCCCAAAAAAGTACCGGTTTGTATCGTTCTTTCTGTTCCCGTTTTAACCCGTGAAATCAACAATATTTTTATATTTGCTCATCAAAATACTTCACCAATGTGCAGATAGAGCAGTTGTTTACATGTGTGATGGACAGACAAATGTAGCCTATGGGGCAAGATGCAACAAATAGGGTTGAGGAGGAGGCTTGAAGTGCTGGGCATCTTGTTATGACATACTTTATTTGAATTAGGTCTACAGAATTATACTTGGGAGGAGCAGCTTCTATGGTTATAACATTTACAGAAAATACAGAAATGCCAATGGGGGCGGTGTTGCAGTCTAGAACCACATTCCTGTAAAGCTTAGAGAGGATCTCATGTTAAATACTGTTGAAGTAATATGGTTACTGTCACGTTCTGACCTTTATTTCCTTTGTTTTGTCGTTATTTAGTATGGTCAGGGCGTGAGTTGGGGTGGGCAGTCTATGTTTGTTTTTCTATGATTTTGGGATTTCTATGTTTCGGCTTAGTATGGTTCTCAATCAGAGGCAGGTGTCATTAGTTGTCTCTGATTGAGAATCATACTTAGGTAGCCTGGGTTTCACTGTTTGTTTGTGGGTTATTGTCTATGTTAGTTGCTTGTGTCAGCACAGTTCTTGTGATAGCTTCATGGTCGTTATTCGTATTTATGTTTTGGATAGTTTGTATTCAGTTGTTCAGTACTTTCTTTAATAAAAAAATCATCATGAACACATACCACGCTGCATTTCGGTCCGCTCCTTACGACGATCGTGACAGTTACAGGTTAATCTGCCTCACCTAAAGCCCATTCTTATGGGAAGCTGCTATAAACCACCAAGTGCTAACAGCCAGTATCTGGATAATATGTGTGAAATCCTTGATAATGTATGTGATATAAACAGAGAGGTATATTTTCTGGTTCACCTAAATATTGACATGCTTTCATCAAGCTGCCCTCTCAAGAAAAAGCTTCAAACTGTAACCAGTGTCTACAACTTGGTGCAGGTTATCAGTTACAGGTGTCTGTAATCATGGCCAAGAGTGGCCTAATATCATTGGTTAATAATCAGATATTAAAATGTCATACAAAGAACAGCATACAAACAACAAATGGATAGCATACGATCATAGATTAATTTGACTACACAAGTTTACAAACAATTACAATGGCAAAGTCACAATAATCGGTCTCGACGTAGACTTTGATCTCAAGCCATTCTTGTGATTATTGTGACTTTGCCATTGTAATTGTTTGTAAACTTGTGTAGTCAAATTAATCTATGATCGTATGCTATCCATTTTTGTTTGTATGCTGTTCTTTGTATGACATTTTAATATCTGATTATTAACCAATGATATTAGGCCACTCTTGGCCATGATTACAGACACCTGTGTCTTTTGACACTATATAAACGAGTCATCCCGCAGTGTTTGTGATTATACCCTGATGAAGACAGCTTGGCTGTAGAAACGTTGGTATTACATTTTTGCATCTGAGCTCCTAGAGTGTGCGGCTCTCTTTTATTTTCAAGTTTCTACTCCGCTAGCCAGCACCTCGTCTTAATAGGTGTGCGTTTCTTTTTCTTCTAGCAGGTTATCAGTTAACCTACCAGAGTATTTAAAAACAGCACATGAATTAAATCATCAACATGTATGGATCACATCTTTTCTAATGCTTCAAAGCAATATCCAAATCCATCGAATGTAGTGATCACAATATAGTAGCCATTTCTAGGATAATAAGTTTTGTAGTGATTCTTATGTTGATGTAAATAATATTTGCTGGTCTGTGATGTGTAATGAGGAGCAGGCAGACGATGCACCTGACACATTTATGAAATTGCTTATTCCAGTTACAAATAAGCATGCACCCATTAAGAAAATGACCGTAAAAACTTAAATCCCCTTGGATTGATGAGGAATTGAAAAATGTTACGGTTGAGAGGGATGAGGCAAAAGGTATGGTAAATAAGTCTGGCAGCACAACCGATTGGCAAACGTACTGCAAATTGAGAAATCATGTTCAAGATAAATTATATAAAGAATCACCTTAAATTACATTTTGGGCAAAAAGGCAAACTCAGCTCCATCACAAAACCCACTGATATTGCCAACGACTTTAATATTTTTTTTATCGGAAAACTTAGGCATGACGTGCCAGCAACAAATGCTGGCACTACACAGCCAAGTATATCTGATCAAATTATGAAAGACAAGCCCTGTAATTTTGAATTCCATACAGTAAGTGTGGAAGAGGTGAACAAATTATTGTTGTCTGTCAACAATGATGAGCCACCAGGGTATGACAACTTGGATGGAAAATTACTGAGGATAATAGCGGACTAGAAAGTGTGTGCCCTCAGGCCTGGAAGGAAGCAAAAGTCATTCCGCTACCTAACAATAGTAAAGCCACCTTTAATGGCTCAAATATCTGACCAATCAGTCTGTTACCAACCCTTAGTAGACTTTTGGAAAAAATGGTGTCTAACCAGGTACAATGCAATTTTACAGTAAACAAATTGACAACAGACTTTCAGCACACTTATAGGGAAGGACATTAAACAAACACTGCCCTTACACAAATGACTGATTATTGGCTGAGAAAAATATATGATAAAAAGATTGTGGAGGGTGTTTTGTTAGACTTCAGTGCGGCTTTTGATGTTGTCAATCAAATGTCTCCTGCTGGAAAAACGTATGTGTTATTGCTTTACACCCCCTGAAATATTGTGGATTAAGATTTACCTGTCTAACAGAACACAGAGGGTGTTCTTTAACGGAAGCTTCTCCAAAATAATATAGGTAGAAATCAGGAATTATCCAGGGCAGCTGTCTAGGCTCCTTACCTTTTTCAATCTTTACTAACGACAATGAGTAAAGCCAGTGTGTCTATGTAGGTGGATGACTCAACACTATACACATCAGCTACTACAGCAACTGAAATTACAGTAACACTTAACAAAGAGATGTAGTTAGCTTCAGAATTAATGTGAGCAATAAATCTTTCAAAAACTAAAAGCATTGTATTTGGGACAAATCATTCACTAAACCCTAAACCTTAACTAAATCTTGCAATGAATAATGTGGAAATTGAGCAAGAGGTGACTAAACTGCATGGAGTAACCCTAGATTGTAAACTATCACGATCAAAACATATTGATATGATTGGGAGAAGTCTGTTCATAATAAACAGCTCTGTCTTCTTAATAGCACTATCAACAAGTCAGGTCCTACAGGCCCTAGTTTTGTCGCTCCTGGACTAATGGTCAGGTGCCACAAAGAAAATTGCAATTGGCTCAGAAAAGGGCAGCACGGATGGCCCTTGAATGTACACAGAGCTAACATTAATAATAATATACATGTCAATCTCTCCTGGCTCAAAGTGGAGGAGAGATTGACTTAATCACTACTTGCATTTGTGAGAGGTATTGACATGTTTAATGCACCGAGCTGTCTGTTTGAACTACTGGCACTCAGCTCTGACACCAATACATACCCCACAAGACATTCCACCAGAGGTGTCTTCACAGTCCCCAAGTCCAGAACAGACTATGGGAGGCACACAGTACTACATAGAGCCTTGACTACATGGAACCCTATTCCACATCAAGTAACTGATGCAAGCAGTAGAATTAGATTTTTTTTAAACAGATACAAATGCATCTCATGGAACAGCGGGGACTGTGAAGAGACACATACCCAGGCACAGACACACACAATAACATACACACTATACACACACCTACACATGGATTTTGTGTTGTAGATATGTGGGAGTAGAATAGTGGCCTGAGGGCAAACACTTACTGTGTTGTGTAATCTGTTATGAGTGTATTGTAATGTTTTAAAAATTGTATAACTGCCTTAATTTTGCTTGACCCCAGGAAGAGTAGCTCCTGCCTTGGCAGCAGGTAATGGGGATCCATAATAATTACAGTGCTGTGAAAAAGTATTTGCCCCCTTCCTGATTTCTTTTTTTTTTGCACATTTGTCACACTTAAATGTTTCAGATCAAACACATTTATTATTACACAAAGATAACCCAACTAAACACAAAATGCAGTTTTTAAGTGATAATTGTATTTATTAAGGGAAAAAACTATCCGAACCTTCATGGCCCTATGTGACAAAGTAATTGCCCCCTAAACCTAATAACTGGTTGTTCCACCCTCAGCAGCAACAACTGCAATCAAGCGTTTGCGATAACTGGCAATGAGTCTTTCACATCGCTGTGGAGGAATTTTGGCTCACTCTTCTTTGCAGAATTGTTTTAATTCAGCCACATTGGAGGGAAACATTTAAGTGTGACAAATGTGCAAAAAAATAAGAAATCAGGAAGGGGGCAAATACTTTTTCACAGCACTGTATAAATATAGACCCAGTTGGTATTACAGTGGCTTGCGAAAGTATTCAACCCCTTGACATTTTTCCTATTTTGTTGCCTTGCAACCTGGAATTAACCTTTTTGGGATAGGGGGCAGCATTTTCACTTTTGGATGAATAGCGTGCCCAGAGTGAACTGCCTCCTACTCTGTCCCAGATGCTAATATATGCATATTATTATTAGTATTGGATAGGAAACACTCTGAAGTTTCTAAAACTGTTTGAATGATGTCTGTGAGTATAACAGAACTCATATGGCAGGCGAAAACCTGAGAAAAATCCAACCAGGAAGTGGGACATCTGAGGTTTGTAGTTTTTCAAAGCTTGGCCTACCGAATACACATTGAGATATACATGAGGTTGCACTTCCTAGGGCTTCCACTAGATGTCAACTGTCTTTAGAAACTGGTTTGAGGATTCTACTATAAAGGAGGGGCTCATGAGACCTCTTTGAGTCAGTGGTCTAGCAGAGAGCCTTGGTCTCATGACGCGCGCTCCCAACAGAGTTACTTCTCGTTCCAGTGCTTTTCTGAAGACAAAGGAATTCTCCGGTTGGAACATTATTGATGTTTTATGTTAAGAACATCCTAAAGATTGATTGGGTCGCTGCATGGAATCCACTCCGTTGTCCTGTTTGTAAGGCAGAACACAGGATCCACGTCGCGAAAAAGATATTCTTGGTCGTACTGATGGTGAGTTGACGCTGATCTTATATTCAGTAGTTCTTCTCGACTGTATGTAATGAAACCTAAGATGACCTGGGGTACTAATGTAACAAAAACGACTCAGAAAAAGAGGGAAACGAGGCGGTCTTCTGGTCAGACTCCGGAGACTGGCACACCGTGCACCACTCCCTAGCATTCTTCTTGCCAATGTCCAGTCTCTTGACAACAAGGTTGATGAAATCCGAGCAAGGGTAGCATTCCAGAGGGACATCAGAGACTGTAACGTTCTTTGCTTCACGGAAACATGGCTCACTGGAGAGACGCTATCCGAGGCGGTGCAGCCAGCGGGTTTCTCCACGCATCGCGCCGACAGAAACAAACATCTTTCTGGTAAGAAGAGGGGCGGGGGCGTATGCCTTATGACTAACGTGACATGGTGTGATGAAAGAAACATACAGGAACTCAAATCCTTCTGTTCACCTGATTTAGAATTCCTCACAATCAAATGTAGACCGCATTATCTACCAAGAGAATTCTCTTCGATTATAATCACAGCCGTATATATCCCCCAAGCAGACACATCGATGGCTCTGAACGAACTTTATTTAACTCTCTGCAAACTGGAAACGATTTATCCGGAGGCTGCATTCATTGTAGCTGGGGATTTTAACAAGGCTAATCTGAAAACAAGACTCCCTAAATTTTATCAGCATATCGATTGCGCAACCAGGGGTGGAAAGACCTTGGATCATTGTTACTCTAACTTCCGCGACGCATATAAGGCCCTGCCCCGCCCCCTTTCGGAAAAGCTGACCACGACTCCATTTTGTTGATCCCTGCCTACAGACAGAAACTAAAACAAGAGGCTCCCACGCTGAGGTCTGTTCAACGCTGGTCTGACCAAGCTGACTCCACACTCCAAGACTGCTTCCATCACGTGGACTGGGAGATGTTTCAGACATTGCGTCAAATAACAACATTGACGAATACGCTGATTCGGTGTGCGAGTTCATTAGAACATGCGTTGAAGATGTCATTCCCATAGCAACGATTAAAACATTCCCTAACCAGAAACCGTGGATTGATGGCAGCATTCGTGTGAAACTGAAAGCGCGAACCACTGCTTTTAATCAGGGCAAGGTGTCTGGTAACATGACTGAATACAAACAGTGCAGCTATTCCCTCCGCAAGGCTATTAAACAAGCTAAGCGTCAGTACAGAGACAAAGTAGAATCTCAATTCAACGGCTCAGACACAAGAGGCATGTGGCAGGGTCTACAGTCAATCACGGACTACAGGAAGAAATCCAGCCCAGTCACGGACCAGGATGTCTTGCTCCCAGGCAGACTAAATAACTTTTTTGCCCGCTTTGAGGACAATACAGTGCCACTGACACGGCCTGCAATGAAAACATGAAACGTCTCTCCTTCACTGCAGCCGAGGTGAGTAAGACATTTAAATGTGTTAACCCTCGCAAGGCTGCAGGCCCAGACGGCATCCCCAGCCGCGCCCTCAGAGCATGCGCAGACCAGCTGGCCGGTGTGTTTACGGACATATTCAATCAATCCCTATACCAGTCTGCTGTTCCCACATGCTTCAAGAGGGCCACCATTGTTCCTGTTCCCAAGAAAGCTAAGGTAACTGAGCTAAACGACTACCGCCCGTAGCACTCACATCCGTCATCATGAAGTGCTTTGAGAGACTAGTCAAGGACCATATCACCTCCACCCTACCTGACACCCTAGACCCACTCCAATTTGCTTACCGCCCAAATAGGTCCACAGACGATGCAATCTCAACCACACTGCACACTGCCCTAACCCATCTGGACAAGAGGAATACCTATGTGAGAATGCTGTTCATCGACTACAGCTCGGCATTCAACACCATAGTACCCTCCAAGCTCGTCATCAAGCTCGAGACCCTGGGTCTCGACCCCGCCCTGTGCAACTGGGTACTGGACTTCCTGACGGGCCGCCCCCAGGTGGTGAGGGTAGGCAACAACATCTCCTCCCCGCTGATCCTCAACACTGGGGCCCCACAAGGGTGCGTTCTGAGCCCTCTCCTGTACTCCCTGTTCACCCACGACTGCGTGGCCACGCACGCTCCAACTCAATCATCAAGTTTGCGGACGACACAACAGTGGTAGGCTTGATTACCAACAACGACGAGACGGCCTACAGGGAGGAGGTGAGGGCCCTCGGAGTGTGGTGTCAGGAAAATAACCTCACACTCAACGTCAACAAAACTAAGGAGATGATTGTGGACTTCAGGAAACAGCAGAGGGAACACCCCCTATCCACATCGATGGAACAGTAGTGGAGAGGGTAGCAAGTTTTAAGTTCCTCGGCATACACATCACAGACAAACTGAATTGGTCCACTCACACAGACAGCATCGTGAAGAAGGCGCAGCAGCGCCTCTTCAACCTCAGGAGGCTGAAGAAATTTGGCTTGTCACCAAAAGCACTCACAAACTTCTACAGATGCACAATCGAGAGCATCCTGGCGGGCTGTATCACCGCCTGGTACGGCAACTGCTCCGCCCTCAACCGTAAGGCTCTCCAGAGGGTAGTGAGGTCTGCACAACGCATCACCGGGGGCAAACTACCTGCCCTCCAGGACACCTACACCACCCGATGTTACAGGAAGGCCATAAAGATCATCAAGGACATCAACCACCCGAGCCACTGCCTGTTCACCCCGCTATCATCCAGAAGGCCAGGTCAGTACAGGTGCATCAAAGCTGGGACCGAGAGACTGAAAAACAGCTTCTATCTCAAGGCCATCAGACTTTTAAACAGCCACCACTAACATTGAGTGGCTGCTGCCAACACACTGACAATGACACTGACTCAACTCCAGCCACTTTAATAATGGGAATTGATGGGAAATGATGTAAATATATAAACAATGCTACCTTATATAATGTTACTTACCCTACATTATTCATCTCATATGCATACGTATATACTGTACTCTATATCATCGACTGCATCCTTATGTAATACATGTATCACTAGCCACTTTAACTATGCCACTTTGTTTACATATTCATCTCATATGTATATACTGTACTCGATATCAGCTACTGTATCTTGCCTATGCTGCTCTGTACCATCACTCATTCATATATCCTTATGTACATATTCTTTATCCCCTTACACTGTGTATAAGACAGTAGTTTTGGAATTGTTAGTTAGATTACTTGTTGGTTATTACTGCATTGTCGGAACTAGAAGCACAAGCATTTCGCTACACTCGCATTAACATCTGCTAACCATGTGTATGTGACAAATAAAATTTGATTTGATTTGATTTGATTTGATGAAGATCATCAAAGGTTAGTGATTAATTTTATCTAATATTCTGCTTTTTGTGCCTCCTATCTTTGGCTGGAAAAATGTCTGTGTGTTTTTTCGTCTTGGCTATGACCTAACATAATCATATGTTGTGCTTTAGCTGTAAAGCATTTTTGAAATCGGACACGATGGGTAGATTAACAAGATGTTTATCTTTCATTTGCTGTATTGGACTTGTTAATGTGTGAAAGTTACATATTTCTAAAAAATATTTTTGAATTTCGCGTGCTGCCTTTTCAGCAGAATGTTGTCGAGGGGTTCCGCTAGCGGTTAAGGTTAAACAGCTTGGAATATTCCCTAAAATGATGTCATGGCTTTAGAAGCTTCTGATAGGCTAATTGACATAATTTGAGTCAATTGGAGGTGTACCTGTGGATGTATTTCAAGGCCTACCTTCAAACTCAGTGCTTCTTTGCTTGTCATCATGGCAAAATCAAAAGAAATCAGCCAAGACCTCAGAAAAAAATTGTACACCTCCACAAGTCTGGTTCATCCTTGGGAGCAATTTCCAAATGCCAAATTTGTTGTGGTGCCATATTATTTAATTTTTTAAATAATGGATTTAATGGTGCTCCATTTCAAAGTTTTGGATATTTTCTTCCCAGTAGCATACTTGGTGTGTGAGCTGCTGACTGCTCATAACTTGCAGATGATTGTTGACACATCAACCAGGATTAAGGAGCAGGGCAATCGGTGACTGTTGTTGTTTTGGTAATCAGAGGCTATATTGGAAAGGCAGTGGTTTCTCCTCTCCTAGGCAATCAGTAATTAGTACCGGGTGGTGTTGGCTTCACCTCTGCAAGGCAATTAGCTATTAGTGTTAATACTTCAGTCTCCCCTGTTTTCTCAGCAGCAGCTGTAACCTGTGGCCGTGTCAGTGGCGGTCTCGTAGACGAAGCAAGTACAACACTCCCAAGTTGTTTTGTGGCATTATGAGATCAAGGCTCCAAATTTACTCTCTCATTTGAGTATCTTACCTAGTTATTTTCCGATCTCATTTTGCTCTTTTGTAGCTTTGGCAACTATGTGTGTGTTTTCTATACCTGTATGTTTTAGAGATCCTGACAATTTGGCTGCAACCGTTCTAATTTAGTGTACCCTGTGGAATTCATGGTCTCCGACACCATTTGAAACTTTCGATCTGTGATCAAGAACGCTAGTTCATCTCAGCCTACACTCTAAAAATTAAGGGCTCAACGGTTCTTCTAAGATCCTCATAGTTCTTTGAATAACCTTAAGATTCTTGGCACTGAAAATGGCCCTCAAAAGGTTCTTCCAAGAACCCCATAGTAGGTAGGGTTCATTGAGGAACCACCTCAGTTGGTGGGGGTTCTTGCAGAAACCTAACTTCCAAACTGAAACATTTGGCTTTGAATTTGGAAGGACAGCAGGTAAAGGCACTTAACTAAAACATGTAAAGATTTCCTCAATTTAAGGTAAGGTTTGTCCCTTGTATGATTTAAATTGATATTGTTTTCTGATGACACATCTCTTTTCATATTTGTGCAAATCTTTCTAAAACAGAAAATGGACACAATACAATGGATATCAATCAACAAAGAGGTAAGAATATGTACTGTTGGCTATAATAATATGTTGAAGGCTGGCTGTATTGGGTGCAGATGACTGAACTACTCACTTTTGTGTCTGTCTACAGTTATACAGACGAGGAGGCATACAAAGGTATGTCATTTGGTATGTTATGCAGATCAGACTTACCATCCTCCTCCCTTACCTCTTCAATGAATATCCTATAGGTCTCTACATTATGGAAATGGTATGTCCATAATAATATTTTTTTCATTCACATTTAACACAAACCAAGGTATGAATACTGTCAACTGCATGTTTTGTTGATCATCTGTATAACTCAATTTTTTTTAGGATTCACAGACATCACCCTTCCTACACCTCTGAATATAACAGGAAAACTGTTCTATCACCATGCTGTGCAAACTCATTCTGGCTCTAGATACGGAGAACATCTACACATTAACATCAACATGCCAGAAGATACTTTACACTTTAAAAGGGTTCTTCAAAGAACTTATAGGGGTTCCCTCATTGTTTCAATTTGAAGAACCCCTAAAGGATAATCCAGGAACCTTTTTCTTTTAGAGTGTATGCTGCCCTTCAGTCCCCAGACCTTTTGGCCCTGACGGGGACATGGATCACCCCAGAAAACACTACTTCAGCTGCTTGACCTCATATTTACGAGTCTGCTCACCTACTAATCTCCCTGCAACCCCCCTCCAGCTCTCTGATCACTACCTTGTTTCTTTTTTTGTCTTCCTCTCCTCCAATCCTAGTCCCTCAACCCCTACACAAATGGTCATGCGCCTTATGTGTCACGGAGGCTCTCTGCTCTCTCTCCCCCTCTCCTCTGTTCTCACCCTCCTAGATCTATCTGTTGCATTTGACACCGTGAACCATCAGATCCTCCTCTCCACCCTCTCAGGGCTGGGCAGACTCAGACTCTGCACACTCTTGAAATGCATCCTACCTGGCAGGCTGCTCCTACCAAGTGACTTGGAGAGGATCTGTGTCTGCACCATGTACTCTCACTACTGGTGTCCCCTAGGGCCTGGTTCTAGTCCCTTCTCTTCTCTCTATTCACAGTCACCAATATCCTCATATGATCTCTCTTATCATTGCTATGCGGATAACACTTTATTTATTTTTTTACTTAAGTTTATTTAGTACAGTTCCTTTCAAAAGTATTCACCCCTTGGTGTTTTTCCTATTTTGTTGCATTACAACCTGTAAGGGGTGCGTGCTGGCGGCAGAGAAGTCAGGCGCAGGAGAGCAAAAACTGTGTTACAAAGGCGCAGTTTAATAATAAAAATCACCGTAAACAATCACATACAATGGGTACAAAACCAGTCGCACACCAGACATAACGTGCACAAGCACTTACAATAAACAATTCTGGACAAGGACATGGGGGGAACAGAGGGTTAAATACACAACATGTAATGATGGAATTGAAACCAGGTGTGTGGGAAGACAAGACAAGTGGATCAATGATGGCTAGAAGACCGCCGAACGTCACCCGAAAAATGAGAGGAACCAACTTCGGCGGAAGTCGTGACACAACCTGTAATTTAAATGGATTTTATCTCGATTTCATGTAATGGACATACACAAAATAGTCCAAATTGGTGAAGTGAAATTTAAAAAATTACTTGTTTTGTTTTATTTTTATGGAAATGTGGTGCGTGCATATGTATTCACCCTCTTTGCTGTGAAGCCCCTAAAGAATATCTAGTGCAACCAATTACCTTCAGAAGTCACATGAGTTAAATAAGTCCACCTGTGTGCAGTCTAAGTGTCTCATGATCTCAGTATATATACACCTGTTCTTAAAGGCCCCAGAGTCTGCAACAACACTAACCAAGGGGCACCACCAAGCAAGCGGCGCTGTGAAGACCAAGGAGCTCTCCAAACAGGTCAGGGACAATTGTGGAGAAGTACAGATCAGGGTTGGGTTATAAAAAACATCAGAAACTTTGAACATCCCACGGAGCACCATTAAATCCATTGATAAAAAATGGAAAGAATATGGCACTACAACAAAACTGCCAAGAGATGGCCGCCCACCAAAACGCACGGACCAGGCAAGGAGGGAAATAAAGACACCAAAGATAACCCTGAAGGAGCTGCAAAGCTCCACAGCGGAGATTGGAGTATCGGTCCATAGGACAACTTTAAGTCGTACACTCCACAAAGCTGGGCTTTATGGAAGAGTGACCAGAAAAAAGACATTGCTTATAGAAAAAAATAAGCAAACACATTTGGTGTTTGCCAAAAGGCATGTGGGAGACTCCCCAAACATGTAGAAGAAGGTACTTTGGATAGATGAGATAAAAAATTGAGCTTTTTGACCATCAAGGAAAATGCTATGTCTGGTGCAAACCCAACACCTCTCATCAGCCTGAGAACACCATCCCATCCCCACAGTGAATCATGGTGCTGGCAGCATCATGCTGTGGGGATGTTTTCATCGGCAAGGACTGGGAAACTGGTCAGAATCGAAGGAAAGATGGATGGCACTAAATACAGGGAAATTCTTGAGGGAAACCTGTTTCAGTCTTCCAGAGATTTGAGACTGGGATGGCGGTTCACCTACCAGCAGGACAATGACCCTAAGCATACTGCTAAAGCAACACGAGTGGTTTAACGGGAAACATTTAAATGTATTGGAATGGCCTAGTCAAAGCCCAGACCTTATTTAAATTGAGAATCTGTGGTATGACTTGATTACTGTACACCAGCGTAACCCATCCAACTTGAAGGAGCTGGAGCAGTTTTGCCTTGAAGAATCTGCAAAAATCCCAGTGGCTAGATGTGCCAAGCTTATAGAGACATACGCCAAGAGACTTGCAGCTGTAATTGCTACAAAAGGTGGCTCTACAAAGTATTGACTTTGGGTGGGTGAATAGCTATGCATGCTCAAGTTTTCCGTTTTTTGTCTTATTTCTTGTTTGTTTCACTAAAGAAAAGATTTTGCATCAAGTGGTAGGCATGTTGTGTAAATCAAATGAAACAACCCCCCAAAAATAATTTTTTATTCCAGGTTGAAAGGCAACAATATAGGAAAAATCCCAGGGGTGGTGAATACTTTCGCATTGTTGGTTAAGGGCTTGTAAGTAAGCATTTCAAGGTATTCGGCGCAAGTGACAAATTAAATTTGATTTGACACTCAACTACTTTTCTCCTTCCACCCTTCTGACACCCAGGTGGCAACACACATCTCTGCGTGCCTTGCAGATATCTCAGCTTGGATGTCGATCCACCACCACAAGAAGACGGGGCAGATCTTCGTCCTGGGTAAGCCCTGCCCGCTCCAAGACCTCTCCATCACTGTTGGCAACTCCATGGTGTCCACCTCCCAGACTGCAAACATCAAAGCAGACACGCTCCAGCAGTTTGATGCTCTACAACATCTGTAGAGTATGACGCTACCTCACACCGGAAGCGGCACAGATCCTATTCCAGGCACTTGTCATCTCCCGTCTGGACTACAGCAACTCGCTGTTGGCTGGGCTCTCTGCTTGTGCGATCAAACCCCTGCAACTTATCCAGAACACTGCAGCACACCTGAGGTTCGACCTTCCTGAGTTCTCCCATATGGGAGAACGTCAGAGTTCAAGGGCTAGTATTTGTATTACCTTCCTTTCAGTCTGTCTATCCATTATTGATATTTCTGATTCTTTCTGTGTGTTCTTGTTCCTATCTACACTGTTGACCCGTTAGCAATATGGATCTGAGTTATACTGCACTAAACCAAGAAGAGACTGAGCTAAGAAAAATCATGTGGAGAGAAAAGAGTTGCAGGACGGGTCGATATGTTAATGGATTTCAGCTCTACACTTAAATGTAAGTAATTCATCACAGAAGCCCGACTGTAGTTATTATATTGTATAGATAAATAAATAAACTAAACCCATTAAGATTAGAATTTCAAATAAATGGAT
The DNA here is from genome assembly GCF_018296145.1 of Oncorhynchus tshawytscha. Lineage (NCBI taxonomy): Eukaryota > Metazoa > Chordata > Actinopteri > Salmoniformes > Salmonidae > Oncorhynchus > Oncorhynchus tshawytscha. The sequence goes on along the minus strand of NC_056433.1, from coordinate 25,295,672 downwards.
ATGGCTACTCTTGTTCAAACGCAGCCAAAACTTTGTTTTATGAGAAAGAGAACTCCATTGATGCACTTAGGCACTATAGTGGCACTATAGTGCTGCTATAGTGCCTAATCACTTAGGCACTATAGCAGCACGTTAACATATTGTTCTAAATAGGCTACATTAAGTAGTGTAGACATTTGTAACTCACAAATGTGCTGTATGTTCAACTTTTGGTTTGCTATTTGGCATGATTCTGGCTTTTTATTAACACTTTATAAGTATCGGTTCACAATTAAGTGTACTGCTAATTGAGAGTGCCTAATGACACAAAAGTGGCTTTGACCGAAAGAAACTACTCTCATAGCTGTGTAGTAACACTGTTATTACAGCAATAACATTGCTATTCTTACAGATGTATACGTTGCTTTGGAAGTTATTCTCTCATTAAGTAGAAACTGCAACACCTCTCAGTGGATGGTGATGTCTTGAAGTGGATGCCCACTATGGTCTGTGAGAACAGGATCGGCTCATGTATGGGAACTGGGATAATTAAGTTGAGTGTGTTTCAGACTCGGCAGCAGAAAGCCTGCTCCTCTCCTTAATACCATAACTTGACTGTTAGTTAGCCTCTCTCACACACTTTGATCAGCCTTGACAAACACAAACTGTCTGCAACTTAGGGATGCATTTTCTCTTTTTTCCAGGTCAATACTTTTTCCAATTTCTAAATATCACTCTTGGTCTCTGGTCTCACCACCACAATAACCCTGTCAGAGACAAGTGTCGGTGACGCATCACTAGTGAAATGCATAGCTACGTCAAAAAAATGCTAAATGAAAACGCATAGACATTGAGTAAGTGATGTCTGATAGCAGCAGAAACAGAAACCTCCTCAAAACACATGGTGCAAGTCTGTGATTATGCTGAAGAAGGCTGATACAGTAAGGGCCTCTTGGGCATGGAGGGGAGAACAACATTAATAACAGAAGAGGGGGGGAAAGCAGAGGGAAAAAACACACTGTGACATTGTTTGACAGATGCCTCCAGCATGAGTCTGGCAGTGTCTGTGGAGACAGCTGGGAATATAAGGTCACTTTAAATGTCATTACTCTTCCTAATAATTAGGAGGAATGGAGCGTTCAGTTATAGCCCATTATGGCCTGTTACTTTTTTGGTCATTACTGGATTTCAAAATTTCTCCAGTTAGCTGTAGCTAATTATCATGGCTTGTGCTCTACATCTGTTGGTCCTTCCATCAAAAAAAGATGCATGAAATGCATTGGTAACATTCTACCTCCAACACCAGCGCACTTCATGCCCACATGTCAAAACACATATGCAAGATGTTCTTATCAGCAAGAAGAGCTGTAAAAAAAAAAGACTATTTAATGAGTGGCAGTGAATCTCCCCTACCCACGTTAGCATGTTCCAGTGTCATGTGGGAAGGCAGGAAATCTCTGAAGCATGTGGCTGAAATCGCGGACTGGGGTGTCGCCGGGCAGATCTTCAGGGTCATGTTTTTTTTAGAGGTTTCACGCTGATGGAATGACAGTGCGGCAGTGGCGGCCTTCTTGGATTGGCTAAACGCTTAATCCCTGTGATCTCACCTCCACTCGGACGAGAGAGAGAGAGACAGAGACTGATAAGGGGGTTGCCTACACTGGGAAAACCCTTTTACAGAGGGAGATTTCATAGTATATAGTGTTCCTTTTCAATTAAATGTATATTCTTTTGTTGGAAGATTTCAGTGAGCAAAGAATGCCATTCTGTAAGATTATGGACACTATGTCCTTATTAGCTATTGCTTCACATGGAGTACTTTCTCATTACTGCATTGTAATGTGTTGGATGTTGTACTATAGCTATAGTACATAGCTGATAGCAAACAGACTTCATAAGATACTAAAACAAAGATGACCATGACCATTACGGAACAACTACCACCTGTCAGGAGATAATTACAGGCTAATTTCAGGTCAAAGACACTGGGGTGCTGCTATGTACTGGACAACTTTTCAGTAAACAGTGGGTAGGTGTATCACACCATAGGGGGACATGCTTTAACGGTGCCTGGAGAAATAAATCAAATGACATTTTATTGGTCGCATACACATTTAGAAAATGCTAGGGGTTTAGCAAAATGCTAGGGGTGAAGCGAATGCTTGTTGTGTAGCGAAATGCTTGTGAGAGGTATTAGTGGAGAGCTGCCTCCTGTGGAATGCTTAGCTATATATGCCTTAGATTCTGAGTTACTCTATGCCGTGTTTGTGTAGGCTATAAAGTACAGATGCAAACGGATAGGATGGATACTATTTACTGTCAATATTTTGGCTGCAATGCCTTTTAGAAGAAAAGTCATGAGCAACATCATAACAAACATGGATTAGAGTGTTTAGGCCTGCTGAAATGACTTACGGTTATGCAACGTTGTCATATTATCATCATTGTGGATTGACAGCACACTAAATTTAGCTAAAGCTCAGAACCCTTCTATTTTAAAACCTCATACAAGAGGCCCAAGTTGCTCCTCAAAGCAATAAGCCCTAATTTTCGAATGCTGTGCGGGGCGGTTGATGTTAGCAGCCACTGAGCCACCACAGCAGATGACTGGCTGAGTGAGTAACATGTCAAAATAAGCCTCTGATCGTTATTCCCTTTCTTCTATTCCAGGAGCTGCAGGATTCTTGCTCTTCATTTTGTCCTGACATCCACTCCTCTCATCTTCATGCTACTATTTTTACATCCCCCTCCTAACCAGCTCCTAACAACGGTGGGGAATTATGGGATGCCGCAAACATAACAGGAGGGTAGGATGGAACACTGACAGAGAGGATCTTAGTCCCTATTTGGTAATGACATACAGTACATTGGTGGGATTAGTTTGTATGATATTGTATGTTAGTGACAGTGTCATTACATTTTCATGGGTAAAGAGGAAACACTGTTATTTTTCTGAATCTTTGACCATAAGTCCAAATGAAAATCCATTCTGGCTGTATTTTTGATTTATTTTACCTTTATTTAACTAGGCAAGTCAGTTAAGAACAAATTCTTATTTTCAATGACGGCCTAGGAACAGTGGGTTAACTGCCTGTTCAGGGGCAGAACGAGAGATTTGTACCTTGTCAGCTCAGGGATTTGAACTTGCAACCTTCCGGTTACTAGTCCAACGCTCTAACCACTAGGCTACCCTGCCATATAGCCTATAACAATTATGATCAAGGCTCTAATATGGAGAGCCTTGATCAATGCACATCTAAGTTAACCAGTTGGATGCTTGCCTAATACAGTAAGGCTCTTTGACAGCCCAGTATTATATATTGAAATATAGTTCCATTCATCCACGGGGTTTATAAATTCCTGTGTTTTCCTATTCCGTTCTATCATACATCACTGTCAGTTGTGTTCTCAATCAGAACCCTATGACACTATGTCATCTGGGCAGAATCCCTGGGTATACTGTACTGCATGGGGGAGGCAGTATATTGTCCTCTCAGCCTGAGAAGATTCCATTAAGTGTATTCCTTCCTAGTGATTCCAAGATGCCCCAGATGGAACACTGTGGAATGTTTGAAAACCATAGAGTCAGAGTGGAATTTTCCATCGGGTCCCCAGCAGGGTAGGGTGGTGGGTAGTGACTGTGGGCTACAGTACATCCCTGAGTTGGACAACCCCTTGCATCTGTATGGCAGGAGGTACAGCTTGTGAAAAATGCATGGTAAATAATTGATAATGTACATGAAGCAATGGAGGGGGAGAGAGGCTCGGAAAGAGGCAGAGGCCCCCCCATAAATAAACCCACAATTATCTCCGCTGTGCCATGACTCCTGGATTCACTTGCTGTTTTTTTTCCTAATATACAAAATGTCTAAGAGTGACTGAGGCTTCCTGATCTTTTTATAACACTGTCAGTCGGCAATAATTGTGAATGTAAAAAAATGTATTGGCTGTGGCAGAATAGTTTCATGTGAGATCCATCAGATTTCTCGAGGGACTTTGTTAATGCGCCACAGATTGTGCAGAGAACCTCGGCATTGCATTCTACATAAATTATGAAATATGTTTTCTCAAATTGGGATCTGGATGCAGTGAGATTCAGGTGAACCCAGTGGAGACTGGGAGGCCATTACACACAGAGAACAGTATGGAGACAAACATTTTACCTCATTTGTTTTTGTGTCAAAGAATGGGATGGGATGTGTTTGTGTATCTGCACATTTACCTGAGTGCATTTGTGGAAATAAAAATGTCAACAATTCCTCTGAGGACTATTTGTTATGTATTTTGTATGTATTCCGTGCCAGGGTATAGCCCCACAAGCAGATAACGTCAGGGGTAATCCATCATCTCAAATGAGAAATCTTATAGGAACAACACCATGCTATTGTATAATATTGCACAAATACAAAATACAAACCCCAGAGTAAATCTGAATGGTTAATACCATAAAGCTTGCCAGCCAGTTGAACTAAATGGCAGCGCATGCATGTTGTTTTCACAATCAGTCTTTTCAGACCACCATCGTAGCAGAGCCAAACAATCAGAGTTTAATTTCCTTGAAAGCTTCCATTTGTGTGTGATAAAGGAAATGTCACATAAAACTACACTCATCGATTGAGTGTTAACATAAAACTACACTCATCGATTGAGTGTACACATAAAACAAGTCTCTGCCATATATTACGGCCATTAGGGCTAGTTGGTTTGTGGCAGGCAAGCAGGAAGAAGGGTGGCTGGTGAGAGGTTTAACCACAAGAGGTCCCATGGGTAAAACAGGGAGCACACCCCCCCCCCCCCCCCCCATTAGTCACTGGTTATTCAGCCTAATGCCTGCTGTAGAACTTTACAGCAGCAGCAGCACCAGTAGTACCAGTACACTGCATTCAGCTCATGATGACCATGTCTACTAGTCTCAAAACTCCCCCGCAGATTTTCTTCCTCCTGCCCCCAGGCTTTGTGTGGGTGGGTGTATTGAGGACTTAAGGTGTTGGACATTGGATTTGGGAAAAGTGAGTCTCCTTCCCAAATCAAATCACATTTTATTTGTCACTTGCTTCAAAAACAACAAGTGTAGAGTAACAGTGAAATGCTTAGTAAGGGCCCTTCCCAACGGGGCGGAGCTAGCATGTTGGAGTGAACGGCTGTGTGTGAGAGGCTCCTGCAACTTTTTTGCGAAATAATCTAATTTAACCTACTTTATGGCACTTTTTACAACAAACATTTCTTTCTAATACAAGATTGTAACTTTTTATATGAAAATGCAGAGTAATAAGCGACCAAAGGACAATAAATCCACAGCGGAGGCCTACTCCCCACTAAACAACGAGACAGACATGGCGGGAGGCACCTGCAACAACGTGACACTTACAGAACTTACTCGGGCTTTGGGGGAGCTACGTGTTGCTATAGCTGAGGATCTTAAGGCCACTATTGCTGAACTGGACACCAAAATCGAGAGCATCATTCGAACGGTCGCTTCGCATGGCCAGAGTATTGTGGACCTTGAGAAAGCTTCTGAATTCAACGCTGGTAGGATCGACGAGTTAGAGAAGCTATGCACGTCATTGCAGGATACTGTGCAGAGGCTTTCTGTGAAAGTGGTGGACCTGGAGGGCCGATCCAGACGTAATAACCTTCGCGTTGTTGGTCTGGCAGAGGGGGTAGAGGCGGGCTCTCGCCCCACCGACTTCTTCGCCAAGCTATTGAAGGATGCAATGGGTTCGGATGTTTTGGATTCAGATCCCCAGCTGGACCGTGCACATCGCTCCCTTGTCCCAGTGCCTGGACCGGGCCAACATCCTCGCCAGTAATCATCTGTTGTCACAGTTTCAAGACCAAGGATCTTATCCTGCGTGAAGCTCGAATGAGGGGCAACCTGTCACATAAAGGGCATCCATTCCATGTCTATGAGGATTATGCGCCTGATGTGGCAAAGCATCGCGCCGACTAAAGAGATGTCATGACCAAACTCTACCAACTCCATCTTCGCCCAGCCTTACTCTTCCCTGCAAGACTAAGAATTACCCCGCCTTCCGGTGAGAAGATTTGGCTCTCCTCGGTTTTGGACGCAGAGAAGTTTATCCGGGGATATACACCAATCCCCCGTACAGGTTAGAGTGCCTTGTTATTGCGTGTTAGGGCCTGCTCATGGACTCGAATCCATACTATACCATAATGGGTGAAACCGTATTAAACGGGCTCAACAAGGGCTACCGAACATGTAAGACGCTGAGCCGACCAATGGATGGCAGTCAGAGCTCTCATTTAACGTTAAATTCACTTTCATCCCGGCTGTGCTCAGAGCGATGCATATTTTTACTTCCAGGTTTGATCACTGACACCTTCGGATGGATATACTTATATTCCCCCACTTTTGTTTTGTTTTGTTTCGTTATTTATTTTACAATCCTTACATTATTCTTACTACCATACCATTTATTTATTGCTTGCAGGGGACTGGGGGTGATGGTTGGGAGGGGGCAGACACCTGGTTAGCAAGTTGATGTTTTGTGCCGTTCTGCCTTTGGCTAGCCGTGGGCCGCTCTTCCGACTAGAGTCCCACCAGCCCTCTTTAGTGCTTATATGGCTGTGTAGGTGTACGTACATATAATTACTATTTGTACTTTATTACTATTTTCTCTTAGCATTTTAGTATCATGTATGTGTATATTTTAAATCAGTGTAGATTGTTATACTGGGGTATGAATGTTTGTATGTGTATATGTGCATATGGATGTATATACATATTCTTTAAATATAGATACGATTTTTTTGTGTGGGTATGTAGGTATGTATGTAGGTATGTATGTAGGTATATATGTATGTATGTATGTATGTATGTATGTATGTATGTATGTATGTATGTATGTATGTATGTATGTATGTGTGTGTGTGTATGTATATGTATGTGTGTATATATATGTATGTATGTGTATGTGTGTATGCATGTGTGTATGTGTATGTATATATATATTTTTTTAAATTTAATTTAAAAAATAAAATTTTAATGGGAGGAACGTTTAATTTAGCAAATCCTTGTTCCGATCTCCTGACCCACAGTATGTAAAGGTACGGCTGACTATGTCGGTTGCGGATGGTTTATTTTTTGACCGGCAGTGCTTAGCAATATAATCTTGAGGCTATATCTTGCTTATCTCTGGGATTGACCCAGGATGACACTTAAATGTGCAATATGTTTAAGTTGCAACTTATTCTGTTTAGGTTTATTAGATGCCAACTGAACACTTTATTCGCGGGAGCCTCCTCAGTTCATATGTTAGTAAGTTCTAGGATAGTGAGAGGTGAACGTATAGTTGGGATTTTATTTTTGTTTTACCTCTTGTTCAAGGTCGCGCCGTGCTTTTTTGGCATCGGCCAGACAATGTGTTTATTATTTTTATTTTTCCTTTTTTTTTTCTCCTGTTTGTGCATGCCTGATAAATATGGGTTGATGGGGGGGTGTTGGTGTTGGGGAAATTAGGGAACAGGGTGGAAAGTAAAGGTGCTTGCAGGGTGGGAGGGGTGGGTTGGATACTGCTCGGGTGTAGGTGCTACATATGCTGATCGTGATGGTTTGGTGCGCTTTCTTAACTTTTTATCAAGTTACATGGTATGCAGGCCACCATAGGAACTACAAACGAGAGGAGGGTGGGGCTTACATTCACTTCCTGGAATGTCAAGGGTTTAAACGAACCAATTAAGAGGGGCAAGGTCCTAGCCCACCTGAAAGCACTCTCGTCTGATATTATGTTTTTGTAAGAAACCCATCTGAAGAATAACTCTCATAGCAGACTTAAGTGTAGGTGGGTGGGGCAAATGTATCACTCTAACTTCTCTGCCAAAACGAGAGGCACAGCAATTCTGGTATGGAAAGGAATTCCCTTTCTACATAAAACCACCCTTGCGGATAAAGAGGGTCGGTATGTGATCGTAATAGGAGAAATCCACTCTACTTCAGTAACTCTACTAAATATCTATGGGCCAAACATTGATAACCCCTCTTTTTTCAAAAGAGTCCTTGCCTTGATTCCAGATATCTCCCATACTAACCTGGTCATTGGAGGGGACCTTAACTGTGTGCTAGACCAGTATTTGGATAGATCCTCTACCCGGCGAACCCCTACCTCCTATTCAAGCGAATTCTTGAATACCTACATAAAAAATTTGAACTTATTTGATATATGGAGGATCGCTAACCCTACGGGTAGGGAATACTCCTTTTACTCTCATGTTCACAATGTTTACACTCGAATTGACTACTTTTTGTTGGATGCTAGACTACTCCCCTATACCTGTAATGTGAGGTATCATGATATTATAATCTCGGACCACAGTCCACTCACCTTCTCCCTGAGATTGGGTGACATTGTACCAAACGAGATGGTCTGGAGGTTGAATCCTCAGCTCCTCACAGAACCAGCATTCTGTGAATATCTTAAAGACCAAATTACATTTTTCTTTGATACCAACGACAACACAGAGACCTCCCCAGCATTATTGTGGGAAACACTGAAGGCTTATCTGAGATGCTGTATCATCTCCTTTCAGGCTGCCAGGAGTAGGCAAAACAGAGGAAAACTGGAAGAACTGGAGGGACAAATTCACTTACTGGATAGGGAGAATGCTAGCCACCCATCTATGGAGAAACATAAAAAAATTACCTCTTTAAAATTGGAATATAATCAGACTCTCTCAGCTAAAATTGTAAAATCTTTTCTCTATGCCAAGCAAAAATATTTTGAGTTTGGTGACAAACCACACAAATTACTCGCCAGACAACTTCGAAAAAATGTGAGTGACCGAATGATTCACAAAGTTAAATCTGCATCTGGGGAATTACTCTCTTCCCCCAAAGACATCAATGACAGATTCCGGCAGTTTTATGAGACTCTATATACATCTAAAGCGGATCCTAACCCCTTAATTATGCAAACATTTTTGGAGGACTGTAATCTTCCTGCCCTGAACCAGGAAGATTCTAACTTCCTGAATAAGGAAATATCTCTTGATGAAATTCGAGAAACAATTAAATCTCTAAAGAGTGGCAAGACCCCGGGCCCAGATGGATACCCTGGTGAATTCTATAAAACATTCAGCAACATGCTCTCTCCCTACCTGCACAACATGTTGGTTCAGGCCAATGAGGATGGAGCTCTCTCTTCTACTTTGGACGAAGCGTTCATTACAGTAATACATAAGAAGGGTAAAGATCCAGAAGAGGTAGGGTCATACAGACCAATATCTCTCCTTAATACAGACCAAATGATTTTAGCAAAAACTCTGGCTAACAGGCTTAGCACTTTAATTGGCAAATTGGTCCATTCGGATCAGACCGGCTTTATCCCTAACAGAAACTCATTCTTCAATCTCAGGCGCCTCTTCAATATTATGTATTCTCAGAGGTTACCCAACGTGGACCTTGCCGTCATATCTCTTGACGCCGAAAAGGCCTTTGACCAATTTGAGTGGCCCTATCTATTCAAGGTCCTACAGAAATTTAATATTGGAGATGAGTTCATAAATTGGATCCAGCTTTTATATAGGAACCCCTGTGCCAGAATACTCACTAACCAATCATTGTCGCCCCGATTTAACCTTAACAGGGGGACAAGGCAGGGTTGTGCGCTGTCGCCTATGCTCTTCGCCCTAATTATCGAACCCCTCGCTCAGGCGATTAGATCGCATGCAGCAATACACGGCTATAATACTAAAGATACTCTAAATAAGATTTCCCTATACGCAGATTACATCCTCCTCTATGTAACAGAACCCCAGGCTAGTATCCCAGCTATTCTTGATGTGATCAATTTGTTTGGTACCTTCTCGGGATATAGAATAAATTGGAACAAGAGTGAATTAATGCCTATACGGTCGCAAAACACCTCCTGGCTAGAACATCTCCCATTTAAGTTATCTTCAGAAAAATTTACCCATCTAGGAATTGTAGTTACCAAACAATACTCCTTACTATTTAAAGAGAATTTCCCCTCTCTGATACAAAAACTCAAAGCAAACATACTATTTTGGAGAACTCTCCCAATTTCTCTGCTCGGAAGAATTAATGCCATTAAAATGGTCTTCCTCCCACAACTGCTCTACCTATATCAGAACATCCCAGTAATCATACCTAAATCCTTTCATAAACAACTGGACTCAATTATCAATCCTTTCATCTGGGATTATAAAACACACAGGATAGGTAAAAAAACACCTCTGTAAATCCAAGATGGAAGGAGGATTGTCTCTCCCAAATTGTATATTTTATTACTGGGCCGCTAACCTCCGCGTTGTTACGTTTCTGCTGGATGACGCACTTCCGGCATCCAGCTGGCTTACTATGGAGCGTGAGGAGTGTCACCCCTTCTCTATTGGAGCTGTGATTTTGTCGCCTGTCAATCTGGAGATGTCACTTTATTGTAACAATCCTATTATACATAGCACAGTCCGAATCTGGAAGCAAATTAAAGTCCACTTTGAGCTTAGACCAATATCATTCATGCTTCCTGTCGCCAGGAATCCCTCCTTTGCCCTCTCTAACCTTGATAACACCTTTGAGCGATGGGGAGAGCTGGGGATAAGTACCATAGGGGATTTATACATAGAAGGGAGATTTGCTTCCTTTGAGTTGCTGAGGGAAATTTATAATCTTCCCAGAAGTCATTTTTTCAGATACCTACAAATTAGAGACTACGTTAGAAAACACCTCCCAACATTTGGGAATGCTAAACCTTCCATGTTTGACGGATGCATACAAATATGCCCCACCTCAGATAAACTGATATCGCGTCTATATGATGCTTTTCAATTTGTTAGCACACCTTCTACAGATGCCATCAAGGCAAAATGGGAGGAAGAACTAGGGACTGACATCTCAGTGGCAGACTGGGAAGAGAGCTTGGAGTATATCCACACATGCTCCATTAATTCCAGACATCGTCTCATACAATTCAAGGTATTACACAGATTACACTATTACAAAACTAAACTGCATAGGATATTTCCTGATACATCCCCTACATGTGATAAATGTCAGGCTGCGCAAGGTACACTACTCCACTGCTTTGCCCTATGCTCTAGCTTGCATGGTTATTGGTGTGGAATTTTTGGGATCCTCTCTGAAGTTTTGGAGACTTCAATAGATCCAGACCCGCTTCTGATAATCCTGGGAGTATCTGAGTCCCTAAACAGATTAACCAACCCCCAAAAACAACTAATCTCGTACGGTCTCATTTCGGCAAAAAAACTCATCTTGTTGTTTTGGAAAAGGAGGGAAGCGCCCTCTACCAAATTATGGCTCAGTGAATTGGCAAACACTGTACACTTAGAAAGAATTAGATATATTCTGAACAATAAATGATCAACATTTGATCAAATCTGGCAGCCTTTCCTCTCCTACCTGGACGAGTCGGCGCTGTGAATTTGTACTTATTAACGCACTCTCAATTGTAATATTTTAATCTACCTTTGGGCAGCATGTGCTGGCCCTGCCACCCGAGCAGTTGGGGAGGGGGGGATAAGTGGGGGGGATAGGGGGACATCTTCCCTCTTTCTTTCTATGTGTCCTTGTTTTGTATGTCGTGTTTTGTATTATCTGTTTTGCACCCAGGGCTCTGGGTCTTGTTGTTCCTGAATGCTCTTTTATGTTTAGATAAGAATTGTATACCTGTCTTGTATACCTATACACCATTCTTGTGTGTGTTTAATAAAAAATATTTGAAACAGGGCCCTTCCCAACAATGCAGAGAGAAAAAAATAAAATAATAATAATAATGACACAAGGAATAAATACACAATGAGTAATGATAACTTGACTTTATACACAGGGTACCAGTATCGAGTCGATGTGCAGGGGTACAAGGTATTGTAATTGAGGTAGATATGTACAAGTAGGATACAGTAGCTTGCGAAAGGATTCACCCTCCTTGGTATTTTACTATTTTGTTGCCTTACAACCTGGAAATAAAATTTATTTTGGGGGGGTTGTTTCATTTGATTTACACAACATGCCTACCACTTTGAAGATGCAAAATCTTTTCTTTAGTGAAACAAACAAGAAATAAGACCAAAAAAACTGAAAACTTGAGCATGCATAACTATCCACTCACCTAAAGTCAATACTTTGTAGAGCCACCTTTCGCAGCAATTACATCTGCAAGTCTCTTGGGGTATGTCTCTATAAGCTTGGCACATCTAGCCACTAGGATTTTTGCCCATTCTTCAAGGCAACACCACTCCAGCTCCTTCAAGTTGGATGGGTTCCGCTGGTGTACAGTAATCAAGTCATACCACAGATTCTCAATTGGATTGAGGTCTGGGCTTTGACCAGGCCATTCCAATACATTTACATGTTTCCTCTTAAACCACTCAAGTGTTGACTTAGCAGTATGTTTAGGGTCATTGTCCTGCTGGAAGGCAAACCTCCGTCCCAGTCTCAAATCTCTGGAAGACTGAAACAGGTTTCCCTCAAGAATTTCCCTGTATTTAGCGCCATCCATCATTCCTTCAATTCTGACCAGTTTCCCAGTCCCTGTGGATGAAAACATCCCCACAGCATGATGCTGCCACCACCATGCTTCACTGTGGGGATGGTGTTCTCATGGTGATGAGAGGTGTTGGGTTTGTGCCAGACATTATGTTTTCATTGATGGCCAAAAAGCTACGTTTTGGTCTCATCTGACCAGAGTACCTTCTTCCATATGTTTGGGGAGTCTCCCACATGCCTTTTGCAAACACCAAACATGTTTGCTTATTTTTTTTCTGAACACTCTTCCGTAAAGCCCCGCTCTATGGAGTGTACAGCTTAAAGTGGTCCTATGGACAGATACTCCAATCTCCGCTGTGGAGCTTTGCAGCTCCTTCAGGGTTATCTTTGGTCTCTTTGTTGCCTCTCTGATTAATGCCCTCCTTGCCTGGTCCGTGAGTTTTGGTGGGCAGCCCTCTCGGCTGGTTTGTTGTAGTGCCATATTCTTTCCGTTTTTAAATAATGTATTTAATGGTGCTCCGTGGGATGTTCAAAGTTTCCGATATTTTTTTATAACCCAACCCTGATCTGTACTTCTCCACAACTTTTTCAATTTATCTGTTTGGTTAGATCCTTGGTCTTAATAATGCTGCTTGCTTGGTGGTGCCACCTGCTTAGTGGTGTTACAGACTCTGAGGTCTTTCAGAACAGGTGTATATATACTGAGATCATGTGACAGATCATGTGACACTTAGATTGCACACAGGTGGACTTTATTTAACTAATTATGTGACTTCTGAAGGTAATTGGTTGCACCAGATCTTATTTAGGGGCTTCATAGCAAAAGGGGTAAATACATATGCACGCACCACTTTTCCCTTTTTATTTGTTCAAATTTTTTGAAACAAGTAATTTTTTAAATTTCGCTTCACCAATTTGGACTATTTTGTGTGTCCATTACATGAAATCCAAATAAAAATACATTTAAATTACAGGTTGTAATGCAACAAAATAGGAAAAACACCAAGGGGGTGAATACTTTTACAAGGCACTGTAAGACTCAATCTAGTCAAAATGCAAAGAGCATTAGAGCACCACTCTCTCTGTTAAAAGTAATTATTTTATGGATACAAATATCTTCATGGCTACTCAGTCACTGACTGAATTCAGCATCATCGTGCTTGGTACTTCAATATTTGATTGGGGGTCAATCCTGAATGTACCAGACAAAATGTGCCAGTTCTATTTTAAAGGATAGTACTGGATTTTAGCATTCTATTAGATAGCCATAGACTTCCATTAATTTCGCTAACTCTAGACAGCATTGCCTTGCTAAACTACCTCAAACTTCCTTCATACTGGACACAAAGACATAAAAATGGTATCCATGAGTTCATCTGACTCTGGGTAAGTAGATAAAGGGCTTCTTTGCCAAGATCCTGAAGTATCCCTTCAATACAATGAAGGTCTTGATGACAGCTCTCTGGATTCTATGGACAAATTACTGTTGCTAGAGGTTTCAAAATGCTTTCTCCCATTCTATGCCAAATGAAAGCGAACCGGTCAGGTTAAAGGTTGACTTGATGGTGAAGGGCAACATTCAGTGAGGGGAAGTGTGCCCAAAGCATCAACCTGCAACAAGGTCAAATGAAAGGTTTGTTTACAACCCAGCGATGCAGCACCACCGTGGTGGGCCTATATGAGCAATGGCATGTCATCTCTTCCATCTGAAGCAATCTCATGATAGATTTTATGACAGTGCTCTGCTCCAAAATGGTAAGGGGTAGGAAAAGACTGTGGGATGTGCTGTACCTGTGCATCACATCCTGTGTTATTGTGATTTCATATTTCAGGCCCTGGAAAGACCATTTACATCCAGTCAGTGGAATTGATATTTGACAGAGGCAGATCCCAATATAGCACGTATTGTGTATGGTGGGATGGATATCTTCACAGTAGAGGTAAAAGAAGCAGCCTACTCCCTCCTACAGTGTAGTAATCTTATTACTTGCCAAACCTCTTCCTTGAATTTGGCCTCAGGATATGTCATGTATTCTTGGGTTTGTTTGTCTGCGTCGGTGCGTGCGTGTGTTTTCCGCGTGGAGAGTGATGTGTCTGCAACGCTAATAGTGTCATTCCACAGCAGGCCACACAGTAGTTCACACAGAGAGCTCCTGAACTAGAAAACATCTATTGTGAATATGAATCTGCAGCTTAGACCCACTGCAAGGCTGCTTTACAGACGTGTTACTGTGATAAACATCTTAAGTCTGTTCCTATCATCCTATCAGACCCTGCATCCCCCATCCGGATATTGAATTATCAGCCATTCCAAACACACCAGGAAGACAGTAACTACAGCATTCTGTCAGGAAAATTTCCCAATGGCACTATATAAGGTTTCTTTGTAGGATGGAAGTTATTCTGGGCCTGTTTATTGCCTGTTTACAGGCTGTCTGTAGATAACAGTATATTACCTAAATTACCGTTCCTGCAAGAGCTACTGCAACAATAGCTCTGGTTAGTTGTCACAAAAACGATTATATACTAATTATCAAACATTTTACACTCACGTTTTAAACCATGCATGGTCACATTTCTCTAATTGCATATCTAAGGACCCTACAATGGCTCAAAAGCAGAAGAGCTGACATATAGTGACGCTACGGTGGCATGACCATAATATTGAACATGAAAGAATGACGTTTAATTTGACGATCTTCTCCAGTAGACTTTGTCAACCACTTTGAATAGAAGGTTGATGACATCCGCTCCTCATTCACTCAGCCTATTGAGTCCGCTGGTCCACTCACACAGAACTACCCTATGCTTTGACATCTTTCTGCACTCTCTCTCCAGATGAAATCCTGTGACTAGTGAGGTCCAGCTGCCAGGACAACCTGCTCGCTCAACCCCATCCTCTCCTCCCTTCTCCAGACCATCTCTGTAGACCTTCTCCCATTCCTCACTTCCCTCATCAACTCATCCTGACCACTGACTGCATCCCCTCTGACTTCAAAATGACGCTCCCCTCCTCAAGAAACCAACACTCGACCCCTCTGATGTCAAAAACTACAGACCGATATACCTTCTTTCTTTTCTTTCCAAAACACTTGAGCGTGCTGTCTCTGACCAACTCTTTCGCTCTCTCTCTCAGAACAATGTTCTTGACCCTAACTATCAGACAGACGGGTCACTCAACCAAGACTGCTCTTCTCTGTGTCACGGAGGCTCTCCACACTGCCAAAGCATACTGTCTCTCCTCTGTTCTCATCCTCCTAGATCTATCCTCTGCCTTCGACACCGTGAACCATCAGATCCTCCTCTCCACCCTCTCAGGGCTGGCCGTCTCAGACTGCACATTCTTGGATTGCACCCGCGCGGCTACCAGGTGATGTGGAGAGGATCTGTGTCTGCACCATGTACACTCACTACTGGTGTCCCTCAGGGCTAAGTTCTAAACCTATTCTCTCTATACAGCAAGTCAGTCCGCTCGGTCTCTCCTATCACTGCTACGCGGTTGACACTCAACTACTTTTTTCCTTCTCTCCTTCTGACACATCTCTGCGTGCCTGGCAGGTATCTCAGCTTCGATGTTGGCCCACCACCTCAAGCTCAACCTCAACAAGATGGAGCTGCTTTTCCTCCCGGGGAAGGATTGCCCGCTACAAGACCTCTCCGTCACAGTTGACAACTCCATGGTGTCCCCCTCCCAGAATGCAAAGAACCTTTACGTGACCCTGGACAACACCCTGTGTGTGAAGCAGTGATCTTGTCATCTCCCGTCTGGACTACTACAATTCGCTGTTGGCTGGGTTTCCCAAACCCCTACAACTTATCCAGAACGTTGCAGCCAACCTGGTGTTCAACCTTCCCATGTTCTTCCATGTCATCCCGCTCCTCTGTACACTCCACTGGCTTCAAGTCGAAGCTCCCATCCACTACAAGACCATGGTACTTGCCTACAGAGCAGTAAGAGGAACTGCCCCTCCCTATATTCAGGTTATGCTCAAACCCTACATCCCAACCTGAGTTCTCCGATCTGCCACCTCTGGTCTCTTGGCCCTTTCACCCCGACCCAATGGTGGAATCAGTTTCCCTCTAAAGCTAGGACAGCAGAGTCCCTGCCCATCATCCAAAAAGTTCTGACCCCCCCCCCACACACACACACATACACATACACTTTATTAAGAGGAAATGTTGTAGATAAGAGCATCTACTGATTGACTAAAATGTCAAATGTAAATGTTTCCTTGTGCTGCAAACAACAGCTATGTCGAACTGAGAAACAGTTACCAGCTTCATGAGTGCTTGAGCCAACTTACAACATGAAGAAACAGAACATCATCAAGATGCAGATACCCTGATCTATTCAACCAAAACACTGGCTCCAACTATCTGTGATGCTACGTGGCCAACATATCAATCATATTTGAATTGAATTTGACAAAATAATATCCTAAAATTGAAAGGAAATTAACGGTAGAGCAATCTTGGACAGCTGCAGGTTAACAAACTAATAAGGACTACTGAGGGAGGGGATACGCTATTATAGTACATCAAATATAAGACAAATAAATAGAGAGGATTAAATGAGGTGTGAGGAAAGGGAAATGAGGAGGTACAGGGGGCAGAAAGTAATGGACGTTGTTGTTTAAAAAACACAAGATATAATAAATCTCCCCTGAAGAATCATTTGTTATTCTGGTAACTTCTTACATAAGAGAATACCAGAGACTTTGCTGTCTGTGGTGATGGGATGGTTAAGGACCCTAGTAACACCTACACAACAACGGTAGGTTGTTCCTATTACATACTGGACTGTATCATAAACAAACCAGAGCATATACCTGATTTAATATTATGATCCAGGTCAAAATTGTATGTTTCTTGGTTTAATTACATTGATATGTTTTTTTCAGCCAATCCACATCCTGTGATCTTTCCTCAGGTCACGTTGTGGTCAAACAGAAGTAGCCCCCATAGCAACTGCCGGACAGAACACTCCTCTGGAGACTCCCATCAGTTCTGGAGCTGTTTCTAACTTCCCTATGGCCCATTTCATCACACAATCTGAAGAGAGACGATTTAGAGAAATTGTCATGATTAAGTCAATATATTAACTTTGGGAAATTTGGTTATGGGAGGATATCCAAGCTCCAACCCGCACTGGTGTTCTGAATATCTCAAAGGGAATGGGACTTCGTGAATACAGTGCCTTGCGAAAGTATTCGGCCCCCTTGAACTTTGCGACCTTTTGCCACATTTCAGGCTTCAAACATAAAGATATAAAACTGTATTTTTTTGTGAAGAATCAACAACAAGTGGGACACAATCATGAAGTGGAACGACATTTATTGGATATTTCAAACTTTTTAACAAATCAAAAACTGAAAAATTGGGCGTGCAAAATTATTCAGCCCCTTTACTTTCAGTGCAGCAAACTCTCTCCAGAAGTTCAGTGAGGATCTCTGAATGATCCAATGTTGACCTAAATGACTAATGATGATAAATACAATCCACCTGTGTGTAATCAAGTCTCCGTATAAATGCACCTGCACTGTGATAGTCTCAGAGGTCCGTTAAAAGCGCAGAGAGCATCGTGAAGAACAAGGAACACACCAGGCAGGTCCGAGATACTGTTGTGAAGAAGTTTAAAGCCGGATTTGGATACAAAAAGATTTCCCAAGCTTTAAACATCCCAAGGAGCACTGTGCAAGCAATAATATTGAAATGGAAGGAGTATCAGACCACTGCAAATCTACCAAGACCTGGCCGTCCCTCTAAACTTTCAGCTCATACAAGGAGAAGACTGATCAGAGATGCAGCCAAGAGGCCCATGATCACTCTGGATGAACTGCAGAGATCTACAGCTGAGGTGGGAGACTCTGTCCATAGGACAACAATCAGTCGTATATTGCACAAATCTGGCCTTTATGGAAGAGTGGCAAGAAGAAAGCCATTTCTTAATGATATCCATAAAAAGTGTTGTTTAAAGTTTGCCACAAGCCACCTGGGAGACACACCAAACATGTGGAAGAAGGTGCTCTGGTCAGATGAAACCAAAATTGAACTTTTTGGCAACAATGCAAAACGTTATGTTTGGCGTAAAAGCAACACAGCTCATCACCCTGAACACACCATCCCCACTGTCAAACATGGTGGTGGCAGCATTATGGTTTGGGCCTGCTTTTCTTCAGCAGGGACAGGGAAGATGGTTCAAATTGATGGGAAGATGGATGGAGCCAAATACAGGACCATTCTGGAAGAAAACCTGATGGAGTCTGCAAAAGACCTGAGACTGGGACGGAGATTTGTCTTCCAACAAGACAATGATCCAAAACATAAAGCAAAAT
This sequence comes from Oncorhynchus tshawytscha, assembly GCF_018296145.1. Classification (NCBI taxonomy): domain Eukaryota; kingdom Metazoa; phylum Chordata; class Actinopteri; order Salmoniformes; family Salmonidae; genus Oncorhynchus; species Oncorhynchus tshawytscha. Next base: position 25,276,877 of record NC_056433.1, on the reverse strand, counting down.
CTACAATGGAATGGTTCAAAAATAAACATATCCAGGTGTTAGAATGGCCAAGTCAAAGTCCAGACCTGAATCCAATCGAGAATCTGTGGAAAGAACTGAAAACTGCTGTTCACAAATGCTCTCCATCCAACCTCACTGAGCTCGAGCTGTTTTGCAAGGAGGAATGGGAAAAAATTTCAGTCTCTCGATGTGCAAAACTGATAGAGGCATACCAAAAGCGACTTACAGCTGTAATCGCAGCAAAAGGTGGCGCTACAAAGTATTAACTTAAGGAGGCTGAATAATTTTGCACGCCCAATTTTTCAGTTTTTGATTTGTTAAAAAAGTTTGAAATATCCAATAAATGTCGTTCCACTTCATGATTGTGTCCCAATTGTTGTTGATTCTTCACAAAAAAATACATTTTTATATCTTTATGTTTGAAGCCTGAAATGTGGCAAAAGGTCGCAAAGTTCAAGGGGGCCGAATACTTTCGCAAGGCACTGTATAAGGTGGGGGGTATTTACAGGAGCGAGCAGTGAGATGCGAAGTGGTTTGGGTACCTTGAAGCACTATTTCTTTCTATCAAAACTTCATTAACATTTGCTGCATAGCCATTTGTAAGGTCCATCATGAAGACACAACTTTGTCAGTTTTTTGTTGTTTAATGATAAACATGATGTCGATTTTGTTGCCATGGGTCCCCAGAAAGGAATTACACATTAAATCTGAGGAAATGTTTCTGCTGCTGCCAGAGAGCAGGAACCTACAAAAAGGTTAAGTCTCAAAGATGTTTTAATTAGGAGCACTAATGAGGGAGCAGAATGATATGGGTAAACTTTAAGTACGGATATACAGTGCAGCCCAAATTCTACCCACCAGTGACAACACCAGAGGGCCTATTGGTTTCTGCTCTATTTTCCTAATGGTACTGTGTATTTGCAACTTCCATTAATTAATATTGCCAATACAATCTATTCCAAATACTTGACCTCTTTCTTTCTAACTTGTCTGTCCTACCAGAGCTGTTGCTCTCATTTTCTCTGTCTCCTAACTGCCTAGACGTTTCACCAGAATGTTCCATAAGGAGAGGACAGAGTTACTAAAAATTACTCGTCTGCATCCATTTGTCAGCCAAGCATGTCATACATAATAAATTACACTTAGCATGTATGGATTGGCTTTCCGGATAGGAGAGTCTCTCACGGCCCAGTGAAAGTCTATGCAGACTGCAGCAGACAGCCAGTGTTGCTATCAGGAATGAGTAATTCCCTGGTGGTAATAGTATTCCTCCATTCCTCCATCTCAGCCCATTCTCCTCCAGTCACATCTAGTCATATACATCACATCACCATGGATCCATCTGCTGCCTGCATGGCTGGAGGGGCCTGCCTGCCTAGCAGTGTGAATGAACCAAAGAGAGGAAAAAAGTGAGATTCAATGTTGATGGTGGTGAGAATAACATTGTGTAGAGTTGAATAGATGGTAAACTGTGGTGGGTTTAGGGGTGGATGTGTTGTGAATCATAAATGAAAGGTGTGCAGTGTGCAGTATGGCAGAGTGGCCAGTGTTCAACGAGGCATGGGTGTCATGCTACGTTGACGAAGTTGGGTCCCTGGGCGCCCTGTGTCACGACCTGTTTACACCTCCTCAAAATCTATGCCTTTCCTCTCAGTTGAACAGGTGACAGCTGAGATATACAGTAGTGAAGAAACTGAGGTAAGCTAAGATTCAGGGATTCATTTCGTATTGTAATTGTACCCATCTCTCTGCACATAGCTACTGTACAGTACATGATGATGTTTATGCTATAAGATATAGAGTTGAAAGAAAGAGTCTGTTTATGCTTGTTTTGTTTGAAGCTACCGGTCAAAAGTTTGGACACACCTACTCATTCAAGGGTTTTTCTTTATTTTTACTATGTTCTACATTGTAGAATAATAGTGAAGACATCAAAACTATGAAATAACACATATGGATTCATCTAGTAAGCAAAAAAGTGTTAAATCAAAATATAAAACATATTTGAGATTCTTCAAATAGCCACCCTTTGCCTTGATAACAGCTTTGCACACTCTTGGCATTCTCTCAACCAGCTTCATGAGGTAGTCACCTGGAATGGATTTCAATTAACAGGTGTGCCTTCTTAAAAGTTAATTTGTGGAATTTCTTTCCTTCCTAATGTGTTTGAGCCAATCAGTTGTGTTGTGACAAGATAGGGGGAGGGGGTATACAGAAGATAGCCCTATTTGGTAAAAGACCAAGTCCATATTAAGGCAAGAACAACTCAAATAAGCAAAGAAAAATTACAGTCCATCATTACTGTACGACATGAAGGTCAGTCAATGCTGAAAATGTCAAGAACTGAAAGTTTCTTCAAGTGCAGTCGCAAAAACTATCAAGCGCTATGATGAAACTGTCTCTCATGAGGACCGCCACAAGAATGGGAGACCCAGAGTTACCTCCGCTGCAGAGGATAAGTTCACAAGAGTTACCAGCCTCAGAAATAGCAGCTCAAATAAATGCTTCAAAGAGTTGAGGAGTGTCTGTTACTTGAACATCAACCTTTCAAATGAGACTGTGTGAATCAGGCCTTCATGGTCGAATTGCTGCAAAGAAACCACTACTAAAGGACACCAATAATAATAAGAGACTTGCTGGGGCCAAGAAACAAGAGCAATGAACATTAGACCAGTGGAAATGTGTCCTTTGGTCTGGAATCCAAATTTGACATTTTTATTTCCAATCGCCGTGTCTTTGTGAGATGCGGTGTGGGTGAATGGATGATCTCCGTATGTGTATTTCCCACTGTAAAGCATGGAGGAGGAGGTGTGATAGTGTGGGGGTGCTTTGCTGGTGACACTGACTGTGATTTATTTAGAATTAAAGGCACACTCAACCAGCATGGCTACCACAGCATTGTGCAACGATTAGCCATCCCATCTGGTTTGTGCTAAGTGGGACTATCATTTGTTTTTCAACAGGACAATGACCCAACACATTTCCAGGCTGTGTAACGGCTATTTTACAAAGAAGGAGAGTGATGAAGGGCTGCATCAGATGACCTGGCCTCCACAATCACCCGACCTCAAACAAATTGAGATGGTTTGGGATGAGTCGGACCACAGAGTGAAGGAAAAGTAGCCAACAAGTACTCAGGATATGTGGAAACTCCATCAAGATTGTTGGAAAAGCATTCCAGGTAAATATGGTTGAGAGAATGCCAAGAGTGTGCAAAGCTGTCATCAAGGCAAATAGTGGCTATTTGAAGAATCTGAAGAATAGAATTTGAAGAATAAAATATATTTTGATTTGTTTTAACGCTTTTGGTTACTACATGACTCCATATGTGTATTTTCATAGTTTTGATGTCTTTACTAGTATTCTACAATGTAGAAAATAGTCAAAATAAAGAAACACCCTTGAGTGGGTAGGTGTTCTAATGTATGTTTCAACAAAGCATTAGAAATGTGCATGGCTCTCTTCATTTAAATCCAGCTCTCATTTCCTGGTTCTGCTGCTATCTAGCATCCCTGGATGTTTCTGTATAACCTGGTTAGAAAGAAGTCTATTTTTTGGATTAACACATGTTTCATAGCGTTAGATGGTTGCCTGATAATGAGGTCAGTGAAAAAAGGGAGTGGAAGAGAGGGATCTGGTTTGTATAATGCCACAACAACACTGTGATAAAAGACACTCAACAGTTGGGTACTCTTTCATTATCTCGCTTTTCCAACAAGGCAGAATTATTTAGGGAATTAGAATCACAGAAACTGTGTCACTGAGTCATTTTTCAGGGGAAGGTTTGGTTGGTAGTCATTTCATAAAGTGCCTTTTTCTATTTGAACTTGTACAGGAGAGCTGAGGTTTGATAATGACCCATAACGATTAGCCACCAGTGAGGGCTGGCCATCTGGACAGTGTTGGCATCACTTATGACATCATAGAGGTTAATAGTTAATCGTCCAGGAGAAACACCTCCGATTCAAGCACATTGATTCAAACCTGAGTAGGGTTTCAACTGGGAATTCTGGAATTTGGGCAAAGTTACCAGAATTTTGCAACCCTAAATCTGAGCAGATATCATGATATTTGTTGTGTGGCAAAACTACAGTTAGAGGTGTAGAGGAAGATACCTGCACGGCATTAGTGTCTGGTACCCATGATTGGGGTTAACCTTGATGACATAGCTAGGGGCCCTAATTTCTTCCTGATCCTGACTGTGTAATCTGATCAAAGGAACTCATGCCCCTACAATAACCCACCAGGTTCTGTGTATCTGACCACGTCCCCATAGCAGTCTGATTGTGTCCCCGTCAGTGCCCACAGACTCGCCACACACCTGGCAGGGTGTAACGGCAGTGGATTTAACTGCAGTGTTTATTGAGTGGCCCAGAGGTACCCAGAGCATTCAGTGAGTAACACATGAAGGTCAGAATTGATGACCCAGCTCAATGTGGGTCCTGGAGAAAAGAGGGAGGGATCTGGGAGCCACCGCAGGGCATGTTGATCTTGTCAATATGATCTCACAAATTATTTGAAACATTTTCACATTGTGTTCTGTTCAAGATATGGCCTAAGAGTGTGTATTCAGAAATAGAGGTCTGAACACTGACAACCTCAATTCTACTTCACTAATAAGGCTTCACAGTCTCTAAAATGAAACACTCCTTTGAGTCCAGTTTAAGAGTGAAATAGAATATAAAAAAAAGGTAACTCAATGTCTTTTAAAACCAGCCTATAACAACCTCTGTGGCAGTGAAGAAAGCCAAGGCCCCAAAAAATCAATCCAATTGCGCCACAGAGCACACTCTGTAATGAGAACGGGGTTGAGGAACTGGCAACAATGGGACCCTTAATAAACTCAATCCCTGGCCTGCATCTAAAGCGGCAATCTTTTGGATCCTATTGTTGTGTGTATAATGTACAGTATTGATTAGCTGTGCATTTACATCAAGGTGAACTCTAGGGACATTGCTATGTGGACACCAGTTTAGTTTGTCTGGCTGGCTAACAATCACATCCTTCCTGGAGATATTTTCCAGGCTGATTTAAAGGATGCTGACTTCACTGCCTACTAAAGTTCAATTAAAAAGCAGGGCCCTTCTGATTGAATGGCAGGCAAAACTCTTACTGAAATGATAAAAGAGATAGACAGTGGAAGAGAGAATAAGAGAGGAGAGGAGAGGAGAAAAGAGGAGATGCTAGGCACAGAGAATAGACTGGGTTAGAACAAAGCGCTGATCCAGCACACCGTGTCCTACACAAATAGGCTGATGCTCCCTGGCAAATTTAGAAAGGCATGCAGGCAGGCATTGTTACTCAGTCCTCAGTGTGCAGAATCACTCTCAGTCAGACCGCTTTGACTTTGCAGTATTTTGCACATTGAGTCAGTGCAGCATGACGGGCAGCTCTCTCTATCTCTTTCATCTCTTCATCAGTTAAGCCTGATAGAGTTCCCTAGATTGACACACGGTGGCTATTCACAATCAACATCACGGAGAAAAAGAGAGGAAGTTGAACCTTTACTGAGGAACATTGAGAATCATCTGTACTGTATGTCGTTCAGAAGAAACACTATGTCCGTTGCAGCAAGAACTCATGCGCTGTATATTACTTTGAAAATGTTTTTGTTGTTGTTGAATTTTTACCCCTTTTTCTCCCCAATTTCGTGGTATCCAATTGTTAGTAGCTACTATCTTGTCTCATCGCTACAACTCCCGTACGGGCTCAGGAGAGACGAAGGTTGAAAGTCATGCGTCCTCCGATACACAACCCTACCAAGCCGCACTGCTTCTTAACACAGCACGCATCCAACCCAGAAGCCAGCCGCACCAATGTGTCAGAGGAAACACTGTGCACCTGGCAACCTTGGTTAGGGTGCACTGCGCCCGGCCCGCCACAGGTGTCGCTGGTGCTCGATGAGACAAGGATATCCCTACCGGCCAAACCCTCTCTAACCCAGATGACGCTAGGCCAATTGTGCGTCGCCCCACGGACCTCCCGGTCGTGCCACCCGGGACCACTGCGCCACCCGGGAGGCCCTGTAAAGTGGTCAATTTTTTGTGTAAAATAATTACATTTATTCAAGTTTCAAAAAGCCTATAATTTATATTGGACTGGAGGCATGATAAGATAACATTCCATAAAGGCAGATGGAGAGGAAAGAGGAAAGCAATGAAACACTGTCCTCTAGGTGTTTGTCTCTATAACACAGTGCCAATAACGTACTGTACATTACCAGTAGGCTACAGTACATTTTCACACAGGTTTGTACGGTGGTTTATTCATTCCTTATAGACTGTAAAAATCTAATCCGTTTTTGTGTGGATGGAGGGACAAAGCACAACTTGGTGCAACAGGGATGACTAATCAGCAACTTGTCAGGGACGTTCACGTCCCAAGGTCGCTGAGGTTTTACAGTAACTCTCTATCACCCAACTGGCTAGACTGAAATATGTTGTGTGCTATAGCACATATAAAATGGTGCCCACACATTGACTCGTTTTGCAGTAAAACTTCCTGTACATAATCTGCTCTGGTTCCTATGCGTAGTTACCTATGCGTAAAATGCTCAGTATTGCGTATTCACAAGACTTGAAGAAGCTCAGAGAATGATAACCTATTGAATCATATATCATGTCGTATTGGGGTGATATCTCACTATCAATCAAAATGGTATTCATCACATGCTTCGTAGACAACAGGTGTGGAGTAACAGTGAAATGCTTACTTACGGGCCCTTCCCAACAATGGAGAGAGAAAGAAAATAGAGAAGTAATAGAAAAGTAATAACACGTAATAATAAAAGTAATAATAAATACACAATGAGTAAAGATAACTTGGCTATAAACACAAGGTACTATTACCGTGTAACTAGGTATAAAGTGACAGATAATAAACAGTAACAATTCCAGTACCTGTGGGTAAATGTCTGGAATGCATCAATCTCGTCCATACAAAATACATCAGAGTGTGTTGGGTCATGTAGATAACACCTAGAGATGAGGCCTCACCACAGGGCAGACTCTCCTCTGAAATGGAAAATGGCAAGAGATTACCATGGATGGTGAGTGTGCAGAATAGATCTAATCTTTAAACCATGCCTCCCTGGCTGTGTACAAAACTGCCCTTGGATATTGCTTGAGAACACAGTCGTGAGTAAAGAAGCATCTTAAAAGGATGGTTGTGTATGGAGACTCTCTTTGCTCAAGAACCCTATACAAATACTTGGAGGTTGCCCAAGAAAATTACATCAAAATACTTAAAGGCCCAGTTCAGCGACACTGTCCCCCAAATGTATTTTACTCTTATTGGAATGTATAAACCACCTTCCACCAAAAGTGTGTTTTTTGATCAGTTTAATAACATGCTTAGGGAATGTGATTTTGGGAAAGAGGTCATCTTAATGGGAGATTTTAACATTAATTATGAAGACAAGTCTTGTAGAAAAACCATCAAATGGATCACTAATACCTTTGACCTTACACAACCAGGGTGACTTGTTGCTCTAAAACACAGATTGATCTGGTGTTCAGTAATAAACCAGAGAGAGTGACTAAATCATTCAATATGGTTACTGGGCTGTCTGATCATAATCTGACAGTTAAAGCCAGAAATCTTTCCAAAGAACAGGTTTAACCTCTCTACTGTTAGAAAGCCTGTTCTGCTCAGAATACCTAAGAATTAAATTATTAAGAAAACGCAATTGAGGGAATTAACTGGAATGATCTTTTGTCCTATACGGAGAGGGTAGCTGACAGTCAGGTGTTTCTATCCACAATCCAGACTACAATAAATGGCTTCCTAAAGAAAATCAAATCCAAACCTGGCCAAAAGAATACTCTTCCTTAGCTAAATTGAGAAATCTGGAAACTGATGAAAGAACGAGATCATGCTCTAAAAACAGCCCTGAAGTCCAAATTAGAGCATGACAGACGTAGGTTTACCATGGTGAGACATAATGTGATGAAAGAAATCAGACAGGCCAAGGATAACTTTTTTATCAACATAATTGCTGAAGCAAAGGGAAATTCTAAATTGATCTTGGAGAATCTAAAAAAGTTAACAGGGAAAGACCATAGTAACACTGCAAAAATACTAGAAATCATTGTCAATGACAGTCTAACAGAGGATACAGTCGAAATAGGAACAGCATTCAATTCCTACTTTGTTAACTCTGTCAAGATACTGACACAGAACCCCTCCACAGGTTTCTTGGGCTCAGTGCTAGTGAATGACACTCAACCTGACTTCATCATAAGCGAGGTTTCTGAGTCAGAGGTAAAAAAGGTAATTAGCTCACTAAAGAACTCTAAAGCCAAAGATGTGTTTGGGCTGGACTCTACCTTTCTTAAAAACTACAAAGAGTCACTCATTGGCCACATTACTAAGGTCACCAACACATCTATTAGTCAGGGGGCCTTTCCAACATTCTGGAAGTCGGCCATAATAACGGCCATCTTTAAATCAGGTGACCCTGCTGACGTGAGTAACTACAGGCCCATCAGTATACTACCTGGGGTTTCGAGGGTTGCTGAAAAGTGTGTAGCAGAGCAACTGATTGCCCACCTTAACAACAGCCCCTTTACATTACACTCCATGCAGTTTAGTTTCAGAGCAAAACACTCCACAGAAACGGCCAACTGCTTTCTTCTAGAAAATGTGAAGTCCAAGATTGACAAACTGGGCATTGTTGGGGCTGTATTTCTAGACCTAATGAAAGCTTTTTGTCACAGGTTCCATTTATTTTATTGTTGTTCCCTGGAGGGCACCCTTGCATTGTGTTCTAGTTTCCAGGTTGCCCTAATTATTACTTATTGGTTTCACCTGGTTTTGATGACCATCGCTGTTCACCTGGTTGCCTTGCTATTTAGGTTCCTCTGTTGCTTGTATCTGTGCTTAGGTATTATGTTTTGTTTTAGTGCACTCTTGCGCTGTTGCCTTGTTTTTGTCAAGACTTTAAGTAAAGAGCTGAATTTACCTTTAGCTCTGCTTGCTGTGTTTCTCGGCGACTGAGTTCACGTTTGTACAAGCATCATTGTAACACTTTTAATACTGTTAACCATGCCGTTCTCATCACAAAACTGTCCAAGTTCAACTTTTCCCCCGATGCTTTGAGATGGAAGAAATCATACCTTGAAGGCAGAACCCAGTGTGTCAAAGAGAGCAATGAGCTGTTGCCCACTCTCAGCTATGATGTGGGCGTGCCCCAAAGGTCAGTACTGGACCCCCTCCTGTTCAGCCTGTACATTAATGATCTGCCTTCTGTCTGTACTGGGTCTGAAGTTCAAATGTACGCAGATGATACAGTGATATATGTGCATGAAAAGAGTAAACAACAAGATGCACAAGAACTCACTACTGTAATGGCCCAGGTTACAAAGTGTCTAAGTGACTCATGTTTACATCTCAATGTGAAAAAAAAACAGTCTACATGTTCTTCACAAAGAGGGCAGCTGATGCTACTGAGCCAGATGTCTACAGTACGTGTCAGGGGAGAAGCTCCAGGTGGTATCTGATTTGAAGTACCTTGGCATCATACTTCCAACCTCTCTTTTAAAAAGTATGTGAAAATGGTAACTCAAATAGCCAAATTCAACCTAGCAAATTTCCGATTCATACGCAATTGTTTGACTACAGAGGTAGCAAAACTGTCATTCAAATCTATGATACTCTCCCACATAACATACTGCTTGACTAGTTGGGCCCAAGCTTGCTGTACAACATTAAATCCCATGCAGTGTGTCTACAAACAGGCTCTCTAAGTGCTTGATAGAAAGCCCAATAGCCATCATCACTGTTACATCCTCAGAAAGCATGAGCTCCTGAGTTGGGAAAATCTTGTATTCAAGATCCTAAATGGCCTGGCTCCCCCACCAATTACTTTTTGTTAAACAGAAAACCCAAACCCATGGCAGCAGATCCACAAGGTCTGCCATGAGAGGTGACTGTATAGTTCCCTTAAGAAAAAGCACCTTTAGTCAATCTGCTTTCTCTGTGAGAGATTACCATGTCTGGAACAAACTGCCATCAGAAACACATAACTGCATGACCTATCACACTTTCACAAAAAACATAAAGACATTGCTAAAGGCCAATCAGACTTGTGAACATAATCCCTAGCTGTGTATTGCTGCTTTTAATGTTGTCTGTAGCTTGTGAGGTGTGGAAACACTGTTGCTTTTATGCATTTTGTTTTGTTGCTTTTTGTGGTATTGCTCTGTCTGCCTGCTACGTGTTGCTTGTTCTAAGTTGCTCTGCATGTGCTCACTGCTCATTATTTGTCTGTATTGTTATTGTAATTGTTCTTAATAACCTGCCCAGGGACTGTGGTTAAAAATTAGCTGGTTGGCTAAAAAACCTCACTTTTACTGAAACGTTGAATGATGTGTACTGTCCCTGTAAAAATAAAAAATTAACTCAAAAATGTGATTTTCCTGTGTTTTATATGCATTTCTACGCTATGAAATTGGAATTATACTTTGAATTTGGGAAAATTACGATAATGCCCTTTTAGTGTAAGAGCTGTTTGAAAACACCGCCTGAAATTTCAGCCTGTTTTGGTGGGATGAAAATTAGTTGGGATTAAAAGTATTTAGCTAATAGACCAATAAGAAAGAGAGTTCAAAACCTCTCAGCCAATAACAGCTAGTTTTCCCCTTCCCACTCAGATCACTCCAAGACAGTCCTAGCAAACATTTTGCTTGAGAAATTGCTAAGAAGCCATTTTTGTTTATTTTTGACCATTTTAATTGAAAACAATCATACTAAGGTACCTAATTGTTACCCATAAATTATTTGATATTGAGAAATGGCTGTGTTGGAACTTTAAGGCCTAGTTTATCTTTGTGGCATATTGACACGAGCCGTAAAATGGATTGCAAACAAAATTGGAGTTGAGGGCTGAGAGGGGACATAATGGATACGGTCAAGAAGTCATCTGGTAAAAGCATGCCTCTTAAGGATCCGCCCCTTTTGTTCAATTTTCGCCTAAAATGACATACCCAAATCTAACTGCCTGTAGCTCAGGCCCTGAAGCAAGGATATGCATATTCTTGGTACCATTTGAAAGGAAACACTTTGAAGTTTGTGGAAATGTAAAAGGAATGTAGGAGAATAACTAATTAGATCTGGTAAAAGATACTACGAAGAAAAAAACAACCGTTCTTTTGTATTTTTTTTTGTGTACCATCATCGTTGAAATGTAAGAGAAAGGCCATAATCTATTATTCCAGCCCAGGTGAAAATTTGATTTTGGCCACTAGATGGCAGCAGAGTATGTGCAAAGTGTTAGACTGATCCAATGAACCATTGTATTTCTGTTCAAAATGTTATATCAAGACTGCCCAAATGTGCCTGATTTGTTTATTAATAACTTGTTCAAAATTGTGCACTCTCCTCAAACAATAGTATGGTATTCTTTCACTGTAATAGCTACTGTAAATTGGACAGTGTAGTTAGATTAACAAGAATTTAAGCTTTTTGCCAATATCAGATGTGTCTATGTCCTGGGAAATGTTCTTGTTACTTACAACCCCATGCTAATCGCATTAGCCTACGTTAGCTCAACCGTCCCGTGGATGGGACACCAATCCTGAAGAAGATGTATAACTCTCTGCACTTAAACTTGTACATGAGCCCTGTATGTCAGTGTCAGTGGATACATACGGTACAGAAAGGTCCCCTTCTATTTGTCTGTGATGGGGTGTATACCGCAAGACTAAAGGCCAGTTGAAGAAAAAGGCAGTCCAATGAATAATGTGAGGGTACAGCCGTCCCCCATGCAGTCTGAAACAAATCCATACAGAGTGCTGTGTAGGGTGTTTCTCTGATCAATTTGTGATAATGTGTTAGTCAATATGCCCTGAGGCCAAGCGTACCAGTGCAATAAAAGTAAAACCAAGCCTGAGAACTGGAATTGTACTGTACCAGTCACATCACTGTGTCAGTAGAAATCAGGCCTTGCTAAAATGTGCATACTATAAGGGACATTCTGTATCTCAAGGAATGTTAATGAGAGCAAAAAACAACAACTTCACTTGGACTCCTGAGTGGCGCAGTGGTCTAAGGCATTGCATCTCAGTGCTAGAGGTGTCCCTACAGACCATGGTTCAATCCCTGTATCGTAAACGGCTGTGATTGGGAGTCCCATAGGGCGGTGCACAATTGGCCCAGTGTCGTCTGGGTTAGGGAAGGGTTTGGCTGGGGTAGGCCGACTTGCCTAATAAAATAAGATGTACTGTACACTAAATGTGGGTTGTAGTGCATTCCATTAATGTATCACAATCACCCACCATTTGAAAGGGGAGCTGTACATTTTATCTTCTGTTAAGAACAAAGCTGTGTCCTACAGTATATCAGCCAATTGCCCACTTGCCATTTCTTGCCATGAGAGGTCAATGGAAAGATACCTTTGGTGATCTGCTTTTCTCCAGCCTATTGCGTGCCAAGGATTTGTCATTGCAGCAGTGACACAAATGTTTTAAAGGTAATCCTCAAAGCTTTGTAATTCTTGACTGAGCATGGCATTCTTCTTAATGAATGTCAGGGGTGTTAAATGTTCCATCATGAACAAGGCCGCTGCTTTACATTTCAACAGGCTCTTTCCCTATCAAAGAATACCCGGTGTTTCTTCAGTTGTAGGATACACCTCCATACAGAGACTACACAGGCAACATGCAATACAGGTCAAAATAATTAATATTAACAAAGGAAATAGAGACTAACAGTAGGTTGGAAAAAGTATGTGAACCCCTAGGCTAATGACTTATCCAAAAGCTAATTGGAGTCAGGAGTCAGCTAACCTGGAGTCCAATCAATGAGATGGAATTGGCAATGTTGGTTAGAGCTGCCTTGCCCTATAAAAAAACACTGACAAAGTTTGGGTTTGCTCTTCACAAGAAGCATTGCCTGATGTGAACCATGCCTCGAACAAAAGAGATCTCAGAAGACCTAAGATTAAGAATAGTTGACTTGCATAAAGCTGGAAAGGGTTACAAAAGTATCTCTAAAAGCCTTGATATTCATCAGTCCACGGTAAGACAAATTGTCTATGAATGGAGAAAGTTCAACACTATTGCTACTCTCCCTAGGAGTGGCCATCTGCAAAGATGACGACTGCAAGAGCACAGCTCAGAATGCTCAATGAGGTTAAGAACAAGTGAGTGTCAGCTGAAAACTTACAAAAATCTCTGGAACATGCTAACATCTCTGTTGATGAGTCTACGATATGTAAAACACTAAACAAGAATAGTGTTCATGGGAGGACACCACGGAAGAAACCACTGCTGTCCAAAGAAAACATTGCTGCATGTCTGAAGTTTGCAAAAGTGCACCTGGATGTTCCACACCGGTACTGGCAAAATATTCTGTGGACAGATGAAACTACAGTTGAGTTGTTTGGAAGGAACACACAACATTATGTGTGGAGAAGACAAGGCACAGCACACCAACATCAAAACCTCATCCCAACTGTAAAGTATGGTGGAGGGAGCATCATGGTTTGGGGCTGCTTTGCTGCCTCAGGGCCTGGACCACTTGCTATCATCGACGGTAAAATGAATTCCCAAGTTTATCAAGACATTTTGTAGGAGAATGTAAAGCTATCTGTCTGCCAAATGAAGCTCAACAGAAGTTGGGTGATGCAACAGGGCAACGGCCCAAAACAAAGTAAATCAACAACAGGATGGCTTCAATAGAAGAAAATACACCTTCTGGTGTGAGTCCTGACCTCAACCCGATTGAGATGATGTGGCATGACCTCAAGAGAACATTTCACACCAGACATCCCAAGAATATTGCTGTACTGAAACAGTTTTGTAAGAAAGAATGGTCCAAAATTCCTCCTGACCATTGTGCAGGTCTGATCCGCAACTACAGAAAACTTTGTTTGAGGTTATTGCTGCCAAAGGAGGGTCAACCAGTTATTAAATCCAAGGGTTCACATAGTTCCCTCCCTGCACTGTGAATGTTTACACGGTGTGTTCAGAGACATGAAAAGGTAGAATTGTTTGTGTGTTATTAGTTTAAGCAGACTGTGTTTGTCTATTGTTGTGACCTAAATGAAGATCAGATAAAATTGTGTTAGCAATTTATGCAGAAATCCATACTTTTAGAAATGCTACCAAATATATTTATTGAACCTTGATACAAATGACAGAGTCTCCCATGATTCATCAGACCTACAGAAAGACTAAAGTGAAGAATAAATGACAGAGGAACTTCTTGATGCAATTAAAGCTTTTAAGTCTGGAAAAACTCCAGGGCTGGATGGCATACCAGTTGAGGTATACCAAACCTTGTTTGATGTACTCAGAGGACAGTTATAATAATGTTTGAACCACTCCTGTATAAATGGTTGACTATCAGATACTCAACAAGAAGGTCTGATTTCATTATTACTGAAACATAAAGATACAATCCATTTAAAACATTCGAGGCCTCTTACACTTCAATGTTGTGATCATTGACGTCACCAGACCCAGGCTTTTGGGGCTTCAGCCCCGAGTCTTTGCCCTGCTGGGATGGTGTAAAACAAGCTAGGCTACACTGCATTACACACTGCAATGGATACTCCAAACATGAGCCCTGTCCTGTCCTGCCTTTTTAGTGCTGCCGAAAAACAGCATTTCTGTGTACAGTGGCACTTTAGGAGGCGGGGTCAAAGTGGTTTCCCAAAGTCATTTTTGATTAATCCAAAACAATTTTATTTTGGCGCGCTTGTTCATTCTCCGAGGGAGAGAGCGCAAACGTAAGAAGAAGAAAACTTTGTTAGCTTGCTATTGCTATAGAACATTTGGTTAGCCCATGATGAGGTTATTTAGAGTTATTGGCCTCACAGTAATCCACATACATTTCAACATGTTGACTCAAAAGCTGCAATGACAGATACCGTTAAGCTAACTAACTAGTTTAGGAGTTAGGTTAAAGGGTTAAGTTTAGAGTTAGGGAAGGTGTAGGGTTAGCTAAGAGGGTTAGGGTTAGGGGAAGAGTTAGCTAAAAGGGTTAAGGTTAGTTCAAGAGTTGCTAATTTTGCTAAAATGCTAAAGCTGTTTGTGATGAGATTTGAACTCGCAACTTTTGGGTTGCTAGGCCTTCGCATTATACGCCCATATTACAATATTTGTGTCACGCCCTGGTCTTAGTATTTTGTGTTTTCTTTATTATTTAGTCAGGCCAGGGTGTTACATGGGTTATTTATGTGGTGTGTTTTGTCTTGTTTTTTTTTAGGTTATTGGATTGTGGTATAGTAGAGTTGTCTAGGTAAGTCTATGGTTGCCTAGAGTGGTTCTCAATCAGAGGCAGGTGTTTATCGTTGCCTCTGATTGGGACCCATATTTGGGCAGCCATATTCTTTGAGTGTTTCGTGGGTGATTGTTCCTGTCTCTGTGTTTGTTTGCACCAGATAAGGCTGTTTAGGTTTTCACGTTACGTTTATTGTTTTTGTATGGTTTGTTATCATCTTTATTAAAGATGTATCGAAATAATCACGCTGCATTTTGGTCCGATCCCTGCTACACCTCCTCTTCAGAGGAGGAGGAAGAAGAAAACCTTAACAATTTGCCATTAGCCAGAATATCATACAGTAGGAAACAAAAGCTTTAGAATTTAAATTTCCAGAATCTTTCAAACCCTGATTTACTGAGTAAAGCTCTTTTTAAACGAAACATGACAATATTGCTATTGTTCTCAGAAAGTTAATTGTTCTCCAATTATAAAATAAAAAAGCAACACAAGAAATATTCTTGTGTTCAGTTCACCCAAAACAACTGCAGATTTCCATGCATTTTGAGTCAGTGTGAAAGGTCAGCGGTCAAGAGCAGGGTCTGTTCCACCCAGATAAGGTACTATTAAGCATGGGGGAACCACGAGTTAGAAAAACAGTGGTTAATGTTGTAAACAGATGCTCAGCCTATTGCGCAGCAGGGAGAGTCTGTCAGCCAGTGCTTCTAATCTCCCCCTCATCAGGGACAACAGGCATGCTCTGTGAGCTGTGGGTGGTCAAGCAAGGCTGCAGGTACATGACAATGACAAAATACAAGCTGGGGAGAGTCGATAGAACCGTAAGTGACTCTCCTCTACTCTCCTGGAACGAGGGAGGACCGGACAGTCCCTAATACACTGGAGGCACACACAGGGAAGATATGGCAGGTGTATGTTTTTACATGTACTGTAAGTTTACATTTCAAATGTTAATGGTCACATGCACCAAATACAACAGGTGTAGACTTTACCATGAAACGCTTACTTACGAGACCGTTCCGAACAATGTAGAGTTAAAAAGTAATTAAGATATTTGCAAAAAGTATATACAGTACCTTCAGAAAGTACACACCCCTGGACTTATTACACATTTAGTTTTTTTACAGCCTGAATTTAAAATGGATTAAATTAAGATGTGTTACTGGCCTACACACAGACCCCATCATTTCAAAATGAAATTATGTTTTTAGATTTTATTTTACAAATTACCAAAAAAAATGAACATCTGAAATGTCTTGATTCAATAACTATTCAACCCCTCTGTCATGGCAAGACTAAATAACTTCAGGAGTAAACAAATCACATAATAAATTGCATGGACTTACTCTATGTGCAACAATAGTGTTTAACCAAAATGTTGTATGACTACCTCATCTCTGTACCCAGCACATACAATTAGCTGTAAGGTCCCTCAATCAAGCAGTGAATTTCAAACACAGATCCAACCACAAAAACCAGGGAGGTTTTCCAATGCCTCGCAATGAAGAGCACCTATTGGTAGATGGGTAAACATTTTAAAAAAGTAGACATTAAATATCTTTTTGAGCATGGTGTGAATATGGTATCAATACACCCAGTCCCTTCAAAAATACAGGCGTCCTTCCTACTGTAACTCAGTTGCCGGAGAAGGAAACTGCTCAGAGATTTCATCATTAGACCAATGGTTACATTAAAGCAGTTGAAGAGTTCATTGGCTGTGATGAGACAATTTAGATTGTCAAAAACATTGTAGTTACTTTACAATACAAACCTAAATGACAGAGTGAAAAGATGCATCCTGTTTGGAATAAGGCACTAAAGTAAAACTGCAAAAAATGTGGCAATGAAATTGACTTTATGTCCTGAAAGCAAAGCGTTATGTTTGGGGAAAATCCAACGCAACACATCACTGAGTGCCACTCTTCATATTTTCAAGCATGGTGATGGCTGTATGTCTGTCATTGGCAAGGACTAGTGAGTTTGTTTAGGATAAAAATAAATGGAATAGAGCTAAGCGCAGGCAAAATCCTAGAGGGAGACCTGGTTCAGTCTGCTTTCCAAAAGACACTGGAAGACAAATTCACCTTTTAGCAGGACAATACCCTGAAACAAAAGGCCAAGACCAAGACAACATTGAATGTTTCTGGGTGGCCTAGTTACAGTTTTGACTTAAATCATCTTGAAAATCTATGGCACAACTTGAAAATGGCTGTTTAGCAATGATCAACCAAACAACTTGACGGAGCTTGAAGATTTTTTTAACGAATAATGTGTAAATATTGTACAATCCAGGTATGCAAAGAACCTAGAGAAGGAAAGACTCACAGCTGTAATCGCTGGCAAAGGGGATTCCAACACATTGATTCAGGGGTGTGAATACTTATGTAAATGAGATATTTCTGTATTTCACTTTCAATAAATTAGCAAACAATTTTCATTCAGTCATTGTGTGTAGATGGGTGACACAAATAATATATTTAATACATTTTTAATTTCAGCTGTAACACAACAAAATGTGGAATAAGTCAAGGGGTATGAATACTTTCTGAAGGTACTGTACAAGTAGTACCAGTACTGAGTCAATGTGCAGGTGTAAGAGGTAGTTGAGGTAAATGCGGTAATACCGTATGTACTCGTAGATAAGGGTAAAAGTGACTAGGCAATCAGGATAGATAATAAACAGAGTAACAGTCGCTTGTGAAGACTGTGAAAGAGTGTGAAGAGTGTGTCTATATGTGAGTGTGTGTGTGTGTGTGTGCGTCGTCAATATGCATGTTGTGTGTGTGAGCGTGTGATTGTGTGTTGGAGTGTCAGTTTAGTATGTGTGCGTGTGTGGGTAGAGTCTAGTGAGTATGTATAGAGCAAGTACAAGAGAGTCAGTGCAAAGAAAGTAACAAATAATCATAACAGTAATGATACAGTCTACTGCATAGGGAGGCATCTGCATGTAAGTTTATATGTCAGATACAGTAAATAAAGAAAAACAGTCAAGCTTAGCTAAATAAGCTAACATGTACACACTCACACAGACAGACTTTCACGCTCTTCACATTCTTGCTCACTCTTTCACAGTTTTCACATGCTGCTGCTACTCTGTTTATTATCTATCCTGATTGCCTAGTTACTTTTACCCTTACCTACATGTACATACTGTATTTCCTCAATTTCCTCATACACCTGCACATTGACTCTGTACTGGTACTCCTTGTACCGTGCCTTCAGAAAGTATTCATACCCCTTGACCTATTAGCCATTATGTTGCATAACTACCTAAATAATAAATGCATAAAGGGTTAGTGTGTATGCTGCAGGGGTATTCAAATGGCAATTTATCCAACATGCCCAGGGCCATTGTTCAACCCAAAGTCATTACCACAAATACAAATTGTATCTACCTTGTCATATCTACACTACCAAGACAGAACAAATATCAGAAAATGACCTGCAGTTTACATAACAATGCAGTTGTAAAGCAGCCATTTGTATCCACATTACAAATGATGTGCTGACAACCCAGAGTTTCAGTCAGTTACCCGAAATGGGAGGCTTTTGCATTCAGCCCATTGAAAACAGTCAAAGATGGATCTGTTTTTAGGAGCCATGAATGGCAGCCTTTCTTTCTGTGATTAAATCCAAATCAATACAACAACAAACTCTAGAGAGAAACCTTGGGAATTAGGCCTACGTTGTTGTTACATGACTTTCTTGCCTTCTTTTATATACAGTAGTTGTGTAGGGTACTTATTAGCAAATTCTCTAAAAGAAACTGTCTGGCAAACCGATTTCCAGAGGTGTTGTCGTTTGTGAAAAGGTCAACGTGCCCTACTGTCTTCGTCTTATGGGCATTTTTGGTTTTCTAAAAAAAATAACTGTAGGTAGCAGGGCTAGCGTTATGGGCGGGCCCTACCTTACCTCCTTGCCAGTCCCCCAAAAAAATATTGAAATATTAATAATTTTGTTGACCGACCGAGACGCGCGCCGACATAAAGACACATCAATCTCAAATAAAGCATCCGAGCGAGCCTAAAAGTATGGCATGTCATACTTTTTCTGGCGAGATGGCATCAAAAACATGGTCGCTTGCTAGTTTCAGCAGAGAGGACGTGGCAATGCGCGAGGGCTCACTCTCACCAAAATCTGTCCTGAATAAGCCCAATGTGTTTCTATGGGCATAATATGCAGACCTAAGCTTGTCGCCTGCATTCCCGCCTTTGGGACAATGACTCGCATTGTTAGGGTGGAGACATGAGCATCTTGTCATTATATACAAATCTCTAATTTCAGCCACTTGCAAATTAAAGGAACATTGGCGGGTGCACAGTTTGGATGCTTGCTTCCTGCTAAAGTAAATTGATGTTTTGACAAAATTATATAATTACTCCTGTCTAAATTTAAATCATTCAAAATATTTTACCAGAGAGCTTGGCTTAGCCACAGAGGATCATTAGGTTATTTAAAATAATATAATATATATAAAATAATGTAAATACAGTAGCTGTTGATTGTTTCTAATCACAAGTGCGTAGGCCTATGCATATTTGAGAAGCCAACAATTTGGGCAGCGCACGTGGCAATTGGCCTAGCTGATTATTGAGTTGCGGTTGTCTGTGAAAACCATCTTAAATGTGTGAAGATAATGTGTCTCGAGTATAATTTAAAATACTGAGACATGAAGAAGGGAGGGGAATGTGGAGAATATGAGCGTCTCTCTTCATAATGCATGCACTCAGCTCTCCAGAATGTGCTCTGCTGTCTCCCATCAATTCTTGCACATTCATTGTATAATTGTGTGAATTGTTTGCCCTTTGATTGTTTAATTTATCAGTTCCTTGTTACATACGTAACCAGTAGGCCTAGTAAATGTACTGTTAATCCCCGTAATTTGGTTACATTAACTTTCCTTAAATACATGATTGAAAGAACCTGCATTTTCATCCGCATATTTTCGATTGTTTTTATTTGTCGGCTTTAGGCCTATGTATTTTACTTAGTTGACAATGTAGACAATGTAGACCTACTGCTGCATTGGCCTTTTGGCCATCTCTGAGTACCATGCATAGCCACAGGAAGTAGTTTGGGGGTAGGGGTGCTGCAGAAGAAAAATACTTTGCCTGCGCTGAAGACATCTATATTCAATTCAATTCAAGGGGCTTTATTGGCATAGGAAACATATGTTTACATTGCCAAAGCAAGTGAAATAGATAAATAAATGAACAAAAATTAAACGTTAACAAAAGCTCCAAAAGAATAAAGACATTTCAAATGTCATATGTCTGTATACAGTGTTGTAATGATGTGCAAATAGTTCAAGTACAAAAGGGAAAATAACTAAACATAAATATGGGTTGTATATTAGGCCCAGTGCACTACATTTGTGAAAAAATGTCAACTAAATGTGCTGTATTTAAGTGTAACTTGAGTCTGATAATTATCTGTACAAAACAGTTAAATCTGATAATACTTGTGTAATTTTGTATTTTTACAATTTTTTACATTGTAGTAACCAAAAAAGTGATAAACAAATATAATATATTTAAGAGTCTTCAAAGTAGCCACCCTTTGCCTTGATGACAGCTTTGCATACTCTTGGCATTCTGTTCAACTCATCCCAAACCATCTCAATTGGGTTGAGGTCCGGTGATTGTGGAGGCCAGGTCATCTGATGCAGCACTCCATCACTCTCCTTTTTGATCAAATAGCCCTTACACAGCATTGAGGTGTCCTGTTGATAAACAAATGATAGTCCCACTAAATGCAAACTAGATGGGATGGCGTATCGCAGCAGAATGCTGTGGTAGCCATGCTGGTTAAGTGTGCCTTGATTTCTAACTAAATCTCTGACAGTGTCACCAGCAAAGCACCCCCACACCATCACACCTTCTCCTCCATGCTTCACAGTGGGAACCAAACATGTGTAGATCATCCGTTCACCTACTCTGCGTCTCACAAAGACACGGCGGTTGGAACCAAAATCTCAAATTTGGACTCATCAGACCAAAGGACAGATTTCCACCGGTCAAATGCCTATTGCTCGTTTCTTATTCGTGTACTTTAGTAGTGGTTTCTTTGCAGCAATTCGAACATGAAGCCCTGATTCACATAGTCTCATCTGAATAGTTGATGTTGAGATGTGTCTGTTACTTGAACTCTGTGAAGAATTCATTTGGTCTGGTAACTCTAATGAACTTGTCCTCTGCAGCAGAGGTAACTCTGGGTCTTCGTGTCCTGTGGCGGAGAGAGCTAGTTTCATCATAGCACTTGATGGTTTTGCGACTGCACTTGAAGAAACTTTCAAAGTTCTTGAAATGTTCCGTATTGACTGACCTTCATGTCTTAAAGTAATGATGGACTGTCGTTTCTGTTTGCTTATTTGAGCTGTTCTTGCCATAATTTGGACTTGGTCTTTTACCAAATAGGGCTATCTTCTGTATACCACCCCTACCTTGTTACAACACAACAGATTGTCTCAAATGCATTAGGAAGGAAAGGAATTTCACAAATGAACTTAATAATGCACACCAGTTTATTAATTGAAATGCATTCCAGGTGACTAACTCATTAAGCTGGTTGAGAAAATGCCAAGAGTGTGCAAAGCTGTCATCAAGGCAAAAGGTGGCTACTTTGAAGAATCTCAAATATATTTAGATTTGTTTACTACATGATTCCATGTGTTATTTGTTGTCATCACTATTATTCTACAATGTAAAAAAATGTACAAATAAAGAAAAACCCTGGAATGAGTAGCTGTCCAAACTTTTGACTGGTACTGTACATTTTCCAGTTTTTTTAATACTTTGCAAATGCAACTTATTTCTATGTGAAACTGAAATTGCCTGTTTATTCCGTTGCTATTTTAGTCGATGCTCTTATCCAAAGAAACCTACAGTTGTACATTTTCATACTTTTTTTGTACTGGTCCCCCATGGGAATCGAACCCCCAACCAAGTTCAATCATGTATGCTAGCTCTGGGATAGTTAAAATACATGGAACAGCTGGAGGTCCCCAAGTCCTAAAGGAGGTTTCAAGCAGGTGTGTGCACCCCTGCTTGTTGAGGCAATGGTTTTGCCCAGGTAGTGGCAAGGTATAGGTACCTAGCTTTGCCAGTGTTCAGTAAGCTCTTAACCACATACGGATTATGTCCACTTAATACGAGAGATCTTAGTAAACAAAATAAATTGACAAAATGACAGAATCCCACGGGAAAACAGGAGTCTGTACCTCTCGAACATCCGATGGTGTAAAGGCACACTAGGTACAGTGTGTAGCGTGCAGAACTGCATAAGCAGAGCCTTGAAAAGCCAAGTACTCCTCACTGAGAAGAGGGCCTCAGTGACGTTTTCATTGGTTAATTCTACCACGCTCAACAACTGCTCTTAAACACTAGTAAAACCAAATGCATTATTTTCAACTGTTCGCTGCCTGCACCCACACCCCCGACTAGCATCACCACCCTGGATGCTTCCGACCTAGAATATGTGGACATCTATAAGTACCTAGGTGTCTGGCTAGACTGTAAACTCTCCTTCCAGACTCATATGAAACATCTCCAATCCAAAATCAAGTCGGCTTTCTATTTCGCAACAAAGCCTCCTTCACTCACGCCGCAAAACTTACCCTAGTAAAACTGACTATTCTACCGATCCTCGACTTTTGCGATGTCATCTACAAAATAGCTTCCAATACTCTACTCAGCAAACTGGATGCAGTTTATCACAGTGCCATCTGTTTTGTTACTAAAGCACCTTATACCACCCACCACTGCGACCTGTATGCTCTAGTCGGCTGGCCCTCGCTACATGTTCGTCGCCAGACCCACTGGCTCCAGGTCATCTACAAGTCTATGCTAGGTAAAGCTCCGCCTTATCTCAGTTCACTGGTCACGATGGCAACACCCACCCGTAGCACGCGCTCCAGCAGGTGTATCTCACTGGTCATCCCTAAAGTCAAAACCTAATTTGGCCGCCTTTCCTTCCAGTTCTCTGCTGCCTGCGACTGGAACGAATTGCAAAAATCTCTGAAGTTGGAGACTTTTATCTCCCTCACCAACTTTAAACATCTGCTATCTGAGCAGCTAACCGATCGCTGCAGCTGTACATAGTCCATCGGTATATAGCCCACCCAATTTACCCATACTGCTTTTATTTTATTTACTTTTCTGCTCTTTTATCTCTACCTGCACATGTTCATCCGATCATTTAACACTCCAGTGTTAATCTGCTAAATTATAATTATTCACTCCTATGGCCTATTTATTGCCTACCTCCTCATGCCTTTTGCACATAATGTATATAGATTTTTTTTCTACTATGTTATTGACTTGTTTATTGTTTACTCCATGTGTAACTGTGTTTTTGTCTGTTCACACTGCTATGCTTAATTTTGGCCAGGTCGCAGTTGCAAATGAGAACTTGTTCTCAACTAGCCTACCTGCTTAAATAAAGGTGAAATTTAAAAAAATACCTCAATGAAATGCCGACCGTATTACCTCGGGGGAGAATTCTCTTCGGTTATAGTCACAGCCGTATATATATTCCCCTCAAGCCGATGCCACGACGGCCCTCAAGGAACTACACCACACTTTATGCAAACTGGAAACCACATATCCTGGGGATGCATTTATTGTAGCTGGGGATTTTAACAAAGCAAATTTGAGGAAAACTCTACCGGAGTTCTATCAACACATTGACTGTAGTACTCACTTAAAAAAACACTGGATCACTGCTACTCACCTTTTCGAAATGCCTACAATATCCTCCCCTGCACTCCCTTCAGCAAATCAGATTACGACTCCATTCTGCTCCTCCCTTCCTATAGGCAGAAACTCAAACAGGAAGTACCCGTAATAAGGTCTATTCAACGCTGGTCTGACCAATCGGAATCCATGTTTCAACATTGTTTTGATCACGCGGGCTGGGATATGTTCCGGGTAGCCTCTTAGAATAAAATTGACGCTTACACTGACACAATGACTGAGTTCATCAGGAAGTGTATAGGGGATGTTGATACCAAGTTGACTATTTAAAATGACCCAACCCAGAAACCATGGACAGATGGCAGCATTTGTGCAAAACCACCACATTTAACCATGACAAGGTGACTGGGAATATGGTTGAATACAAACAGTGTAGTTATTCCCTCTAAGGCAATCAAACAGGCAAAACGTCAGTACAGGGACAAAGTGAAGTCGCAATTCTACGGCTCAGACACAAGACGTATCTGGCAGGGTCTACAGACAATCACGGATTACAAAGGGAAAGCCAACCACGTCGCGGACACCGAGGTCTTGCTCCCAGACAAGCTAAACACTTTCCTCGCCCACTTTAAGGATAACACAGTGCCACCGACGCAGCCTGCTCCCAAGTACTGTGGGCTCTCGTTCTCTGTGGCTTACGTGAATTAGACATTTAAGCGTGTTAGCCCTCGCAAGGCTGCCGACCCATATGTCATCCCTAGCCGCGTCCTCAGAGCATGCGCAGATCAACTGGCTAGAGTGTTTACGGACATATTCAGTATCTCCCTATCCCAGTCTGCTGTCCCCACTTGCTTCAAGATGTCCACCATTGTTCCTGTACCCAAGAAGAAAGCAAAGATAACTGAACTAAATAACTATCTCCCCATAGCACTCACTTCTGTCATAATGAAGTGCTTTGAGAAGCTAGTTAAGGATCATATCACCTCTACCTTACCCGACACCCTAGACTACTGCTCCAATAGATCCACAGACGATGAATTCGCCTTCGCACGGCACACTGCCCTATCCCTTCTGGACAAGTGGAATACCTACAGTATTTCAACACCATAGGACCCTCCAAGCTCAGCATTAAGCTTGGGGACTTGGGTCTGAACCCCGCCCTGTGCAACTGGATCCTGGACTTCCTGACGCCCCCAGGTGGTGAAGGTAGGAAACAACACCTCCACTTCACTGATCCTTAACCCTGGGGCCCCACAAGGGTGCATGCTCAGTCCCCTCCTGTACTCCCTGTTCACCCATGACTGTGTGGCCACGCACGCCTCCAACGCAATCATCAAGTTTGCAGACAACACAACAGTTGTGGGCCTGATTATAACAATGACAAGATAGCCTACACGGAGGAGGTAACGGCCCTGGCGGAGTGGTGCCAGGAAAATAACCTCTTACTCAACGTCAACAAAATGAAAGAGCTGATCGTGGACTTCAGGAAAGAGCAGAGGGAGCACACCCCTATCCACATCGACGGACTGCAGTGGTGAAGGTGGAAAGCTTTAACTTCCTCGGCGTACATATTACTGACAATCTGAATTGGTCCACCCACACAGAGTGTGGTGAAGGCGGTGCAACAGCGCCTCTTCAACCACAGGAGGGTGAAGAAATTTGGCTTGGCCCCTAAGACCCTCAAAAACATTTACAGATGCACAATTGAGAGAATTGTGTCGGGCTGTATCACCGCCTGGTACGGCAACTGCACTCCCCGCAACCCAGGGCACTCCAGAGGGTGATACGTTCTGCCCAACGCATCACCGGGGGCACACTGCCTGCCCTCCAGGACACCTACAGCACCCGATGTCACAGGAAGGCCAAAAAGATCATCAAGGACATCAACCAACCGAGCCATGGCCTGTTCACCCCGCAAAGTCAGTACATGTACATCAAAGCTGGGACCGAGCTGAAAACAGCTTCTATCTCAAGGCCATCAGACTGTTAAATAGCAATCACCAGCCGGCTACTCAACCCTGCATCTTAGAGGCTGCTGCCCTATATACATAGACATAGAATCACTGGACACTTTAATAATGAAACAGTAGTCACTTTAATTATGTTCACATTCTGCTTTACTGATCTCAAATGTATATACTGTATTCCATTCTACTGTATTTAGTCAATGCCACTCCGACATTGCTTGTCCTAATATTTATATATTTCTTAATTCCATTCTTTTACTTTTAGATTTGTGTAGTGATGTAAATTGTTAGGTACTACTGCACAGTTGGAGCTAGGAACACAAGCATTTCGCTACACCCGCAATAACATCTGCTAAATATGTGTATGTGACCAATATATTTGATTTGATTTAGAGCTCTGCTACCTGACCCGAGCCTGACGGCCCCGACATTATACTGTACATCGGGTTAGGGCCACGTAGGGCCTGTTTTTTCATCAATAACCAGGGTACAGGCAGGGCTCGGGTATCACTAAATTGATCAGAGCCGCTATGAGGCAATGGTTTTGCTAGTCCTGTGTGGCTCACTTGGTAGAGCATGGCACTTGCAATGCCAGGGTTGTGGCTTTGATTCCCACAGGGGACCAGTATGAAAATGTATGAACTCGCTCTGGATAAGAGGGTCTGATAAATTACTCAAATGTAAAAATGTAAACGCGTGCAAGGAGTGAGTGACAGACAGAGAGCAGCAACTAATGGAGCCCAAGCTCGGCCCTTACATTTGGCAGAAGCAAATCAGGCCTGTGGTAGGCTAGGGTCTGAACGGCATGGCTAGGGCTCGGACTTAAAATGAATGCCCGTGCAGGGCTACAATGTGTGGAATTTGCGGTTTGCTTTCAAAATTAAAGTCCCTCGTTGAAAAGGATGCAATGGTTACCAATAGTGGAATCATGACATATTTGGACTAGATAATGCTAAAGGTTGGAATGTTGTTGCCTAATTTTAAATGAAATAAAATAATTAATTAGTTTGACAACAGAGAGAAACAAACTGTTGAAATCCCATTGTGGATGTATTAGACTGCATAATTGCATTGGGGCATACTTATATGCACTGAACAGCCTTAGCTATGGATTGTGAACCCATCGTGTCAACAAATATGTAATAACATTCCAACCTTGTTTAGTATTATCTAGTCCAAATATGGCATGAATCCACTATTTGTATCCGTTTGCAGCACTTTCAATGAGGGACTTCGATTTTGCAGACGAAACACAAATTCCACTATTGTGGCTAGTGTCACATACGTAGAGAGAAGTGGGTAACAACGATGTATATAAACTCTGGATTGCTGATGTTATTTATTGGCCATTGAGAGGCTTTGAAGGCACTGGTTGGCCGTATTGGCACTCCCCAGTAGGAGCAGTCCTCCATAGGAATGAATGGAATTCTACAGTATTTCATTTCAATTCAATTTTGTTTTTTTGTAGTGGGACAGTGACATTAGTAATCTCAAAAAAGTACACTTAAAGGAAACATTCAAAAACGTTTTTGTACTGAACATGCCCAGGCTAACCCACTGACCTATACGATTCCTGCTCTACCCTTTGCTTGTCGGTCTGGAAAGCCTCCGCAAATGAAAACGTACCATAACACAGATGCTGCATTCATCACATGTCGGAACCTCCAAACCTCCGAAATAAGTTATTTGCGTGTAGCTTTCTATTGGTTGATTCTGATACTTTCCAATTGGAAAACTCTGAACGGCCTACCGCCTATCATCTTTCTACAATGTTGTAAAAATTCAGAGTTTCCTTGATCCGACATGTCATGAATGCAGAGATACATGGGACCATTATTAAAAACCTGTACACACCCCCTCCCTAACCTTGAGGCATGCTGAAGTGACTAAGCAGCTAATAGTGGCAGCCCTAGTTGTCCCTGTCTATCCTGAACGGGATCAGCAGTGTTGTTTTGCTGAAGGAGGGATTGAGACCACCACTTATCTTCCCCTGGGAATTAAGGAAATCTATGCGAAGCACCTCTGCCAGACTATAAGGCAAAACAGAGGTCAGGTTATCAACTGTTGCTGACCTAATTGCTTTTGGAACTCAGCAAAGTCAGGCCACCTGGGAACTTTTTTTCCCTGCTTGGCTTATTGTTGCTTATCTCCCCTCAGCAAATTGCATAACCCAATTGTTCAAAAGTGAATAGTGATGGCAAAAGCTCCAAATTATGTCATGACAATTAGTCACACTTTATTACATCATTGATCCCCCCCTCCCACCAAACTTCCTTATCAAACTACAGTAGAATCAAAACCACGTGGCTGTAATCATGCCGAATGATCATAATATACAGTTTGGAATCGTTATCCATTTCTCCTCATTCATCCAAAAAACATTTTGACATGTCAGTTGTCCAGCACAGTTTTGAATATGACTGGTGCAGGCCTCCATTTACTCAGCTTCTTCACTTCCAGTATGTCTGCCTCCCTGTCCTCCATCCTCTTCCTCGCTACATATGGAATACTGCAGAAAGACATCACAAACACCAGCCACAAATAAATGGCAAAACATACTATACATCTGGAATGCCTCTTCATGTAAACCTTGCATCAATCATGTACATTTGCATAAATAATATCACTTGTTAAATACAATTCTTCTTCCCCAGGTCTCCAGAAGTGCACAAGTTTAAACGTTATCTTAATTGGTTATATGTCTCACCATGTCTTTTTTGGAGGTGGCTGAAGAGGAACGAATGTATCTGCACTGAAGGTCAGTGACCTACAGAGGACAATTCCACTGTGAGTATGAAACCACCATCACACGTCACTGAGCATGCTGATACCCATCTTTTCACAAATGTGAAACTGTGGTTATGTCTCAATTATCTCTCTTTCCTTCCAAATGGTGCATTTGTCCACTCCCCTTCACTGATTTGAAAGGAAATATGGTGGACGCTCCCACTGCCCTATGACTCCAGCAATCTACCTTTAGATTGGTTGGAAGTAGTGAACAAGTGTACACTTCAGGTGAAAGGAGAGATTATTGGGACGCTCCCTGTGTGCTAAATTGTTGTACACTTGCTGTTTGTCCCTTGAAACTGGGCAATATAAAGACCAATAGCACCATCTTTCAGCCATCTGTAGTAATTCATGTATGAAAACAAGACAGAGCTACAATATATCTACAGCCTCGTAGCCTACTGTATCCTATTTCAATCAAATATACTATCAACACAACTGAAGGAAAACAAAAACCTTACCCAAAATGTGTTGTTGGTAATGTTGATCCAAACTTGTGAAAGTCAGGACTGTACTCAGGTGTTAGATAGGCTCTAGAACCAGGTGCAGAATGGCAGGTAAACCTGGCTGGAATGGAGGAACAAGCGGCTACATTATGATACATATATTCTCTTGTCTACAGACTACGTAAACATAATCGAGCATCTGACCAAATAATGCAAGATTTTAGTTCTGGGTTAACTGAGATTATAATACATCTAACACTGAGCATAACCTTGTTTAACCCAGAAATAAAATGTAATTGTATGTTTACTTAGTCTGTCCAGGAGAAATTACACAGAGCTGTCACGCCCCGGCCATAGAGAGGCTTTTATTCTCGATTTTGGTTAGGCCAGGGTGTGACTAGGGTGGGCATTCTATGTTCAGTTTCTATGTTTTGTTTTTCTTTGTTGTTTTGGCCAGGTGTGGTTCTCAATCAGAGGCAGCTGTCTATCGTTGTCTCTGATTGAGAACCATACTTAGGTAGCTTTTTCCCATATGGGTTTTGTGGGTAGTTGATTTCTGTTTAGTGTTTTTCACCTTTCAGGACTGTTTTGTTTATTCCCTTTTGTTATTTTTGTATTTAGTGTTCAGTGTCAATAAACAAACATGAACACGTACCACGCTGCGCTTTGGTCCTCACCTTCTTCAAACAGCCGTTACAAGAGCATAGCCAATCTAGAATGTATTCTTCTATTAGCCTAAGTCATGCATTCCAATGTACCATCAGAAAGCCTAACCATAAACGCAGATAATCCTAAACTACTTAAACTACTTAACACAATAGCCTTCATCGGATAATTTTGTTGAAATAATACTTTGAACATTCTGCAAAACGTATGCGTTTTCACTGCTACTGAATATTTGCAATACATACCTTGTTTTTTCCTCCCGATGGTGACCTCCAGAGTTCTCTCTGAAGAACACCGTATGGTCCTATACTGGTGACCTCCCTCCAGCAAACAGCGTTTGCCAACATGGAAGGTTCTGGGCTGACCAAAGTTGGGATAAAACGTCCACTCAGTCTGGGACACCATGTTGGCCTCTACAGAAATAAATAAAGAGAGTAATAGACGTAAATAGAGGTTTGATAAATAGTATGCAAAACATCAGCGTTAGTGATCGAATAAAGAATGACGTCACACAGTTCTATTTATGATGTAGTACTGTACATTCAATAGGGGTTACTGACGAGGTACTGTTTGTCAGATTATTGGCACTTTATACACAGTGTACAAAACATTAAGAACACATTTTTTGCCCTCAGAACAGCCTCGATTTGTCAGGGCATGGACTCTACAAGGTGTTTGTATTTATTAAGGATTCCCATTAACTGCTGCCTCTTCCTGGGGTCCAGCAACATTAAGGCAGTTATATACAAGTTAAAATATTACATTTCTTAACACAACACATTAAGTGTGTTCCCTCAGGAACCTACTCTACTATTACATATCTACAATACAAAATCCATGTGTACATCTGTGTAGAGTGCGTGTCTTATCATGTGCGTCTGTGCCTGTGTGTGCCTCTTCACAGTCCCCGCTGTTCTAGAAGGTGTATTTTTATATATTTTTTAATCTGATTCTACTGCTTGCATCAGTTACCTGATGTGGAAGTGTTCCATGTAGCCATGGCTCTATGTTGTACTATGCCCCTCCCATAGTCTGTTCTGGACTTGGGGGTTGTGAAGAGACTTTTGTTGGCATTTTATTTTTATTTAACTAGGCAAGTCAGTAAAGAACAAATTCTTATTTACAATGACGGCCTACCTCGGCCAAACCCGGGCCAATTGTGAGCCGCCCTATGGGACAATCACGGCTGGATACAGCCTGGAATCGAACCAGGTTCTGTAGTGATGCTTCTAGGGCTGAGATGTAGTGCCTTAGACCGCTGCAGCACTCGGGAGCACCTCATATCTTGTGGGGTATGCATGGGTGTCCGAGCTGTGTGGTAGTAGTTTAAACAGACAACTCGGTGCATTCAGCATGTCAACGCTTCATACAAAAACAAGTAAGGATGAAGTCTATCACTCCTCCATTTTGAACCATGAGAGATTTACTGCATATTATTAACATTAGCTTTCTGTGTACATTTAAGGCCCAGCTGTGCTGCCCTGTTCTGAGCCAATTGTAAATTTCCAAGGTCCCTTTGTGGCACCTGACCACACAACTGTAGTCCAGGCATGACAAAACTAGAGCCTGTAGGACCTGCCTTTTTGATAGTGTTGTTAAAAATGCAGAGCAGTGCTTTATTATGAACAGACTTCTCCCCATCTCAGCTACTGTTGTATCAACATGTGTTGACCATGACCGTTTACAATCCAGGGTTACTCCAAACAGTTTAGTCATCTCAACTTGCTCAATTTCCACATTTTTCATTACAGTATTTAGTTGAGGTTTAGGGTTTAGTGAATGATTTGTCCCAAATACAATGCTTTTAGTTGTTTTAATATTTTGGACTAACTGATTACTTTCCACTCACTCTGAAACTAACTGCCCTTTGTTAAGTCCTGTAGTGATTTCACTCGCTGTAGTAGCTGACGTAAATAGTGTTGATTCATCCGCATACATGACACACTGGCTTTACTCAAGGCCAGTGGCATGTCATTAGTAAAGATTGAAAATAGTAAGGGGCCTAGACAGCTGCCCTGGGGAATTCCTGATTCTACCTGGATTGTATTGGAGAGGCTTCCATTAAAGAACACCCTCTGTGTTCTGTTAGATAGGTAACTCTTTATCCACAATATAGAAGGGGGTGTAAAGCCATAACACAAGTTTTCTATTAGCAGACTATGATCGATAATGCCAAAAGCCGCTCTTAAGTCTAACAAAACAGCTCCCACAATTGTTTTATCATCAATTTCTCTCAGCCAATCATCAGTCATTTGTGTAAGTGCCGTGCTTGTTGAATATCTTTCCCTATAAGTGTGCTGAAAGTCTGTAAAATTGCATTGTATCTGGACAAAAACATTTTTTTCCCAAAAGTTTACTAAGTGTTGGTAACAGGCTGATTGGTCGGCTATTTGAACCAGTAAAGGGGGGCTTTACTATTCTTAGGTAGCGGAATAACTTTTGCTTTCCTCCAAGAATGAGGTTACACACTTTCTAGTAGGCCAAGATTAAAGATATGGCAAATGGGAGTGGCAATATCGTCCACTATTATCCTCAGTAACTTTCCATCCAAGTTGTCAGACCCTGATGGCTTGTCATTGTTGATAGACAGTTTTTTCACCTCTTCCACACTCACTTTACAGAATTCCACAGGGAGCATTCCACATGGATGCTGGCCCATGTTGACTCCAATGCTTCCCACAGTTGTGTCAAGTTGGCTGGATGTCCTTTGGGTGGTGGACCATTCTTTTTTTTCACTCTGTTTATTAAGTTTTGAACATACACACACACACACACACACACACACACACGACAAAGCAATATAAATAATATACTCAACTAGAAAAAAATACAAATAAAAAAACAAAAAAAAAATAGCTTTAAAGATACCATACTTTAGACAAGTTAAACACACCAGGCAGAAGGCTACAGAGGTTAAAGGGCCATCTATAGTACAGGGACAGAGCAAACACCTCACAATTGTTCCTGTAAACAGTCAAGGGATAAGGGTGGAGAAATGCAACCACTCACAGAGAGTCATGGCCACAGACCGACCATCCACTGGACAAAAAAAAAGTTTACAATGCTTTAAAATAAAAAAATAAAATGATTATTCATGTAGGCGTGAACAAAATGTAAAAATAACTGGGAAAAACAAGCTCACACTTCAGTCTCTGCCTGGGCAAGATGAACAAGGCATCTGCGGATCACATCAATAAGCACATGCACCTTAATGCCCCCCCCAGCAAAAACACAGAGAGAAGCTCCTCCAATCCTTAAGTCACAGACTTATTTTAGTATTAATTGGAATGCCATCAGAGGATGGACTGTTTAAAGTAAGACCGGAATGGAGCCCAAGCCTCAAACAGTTTGGGGTTCCCACCTGAATTAATTTTTTTCTAGTTTCAGAGAGCATAACACATCCCTCACCCAATATTTATAAGATGGGGGAGCTGCCATCTTCCAGTTCTGTAGTATTAGCCGTCTAGCTAAAAGAGTTGTATAAGCAACAGTGTCCGACTGGATTCTTGATAGGGGGTACCCATGGGCAGTACTCCAAAAAGGGCTGTAAGGGGAGACGGATCTATAACAGTGTCATATATATCAGAGAAACATTTAAATATGAATTCCCAGAAACCTGACAGTTTATGACAGCCCCAAAACATATGCAACAGTGTGGCTGGTTCCACTTTACATCTGACACAGGTAGGATCAAAATCAGAGAATATTCTTCCAAGTTTGGCCCCCGACCAGTGGATACGGTGAACCACCTTGAATTGAATGAGGCTGTGTCTAGTGCTAAAAGAGGACGAGTGCACCCTGTGCAGCACAGATTCCCAGGCGTCTTCCCCAAGTTCCTCCCCCAAATCCTTTTCCCATCGAGTCTTTAAAGGCACCAAAGAAGGGTTCTGTAAGTCATGAATGATTGCATATACATCTGAAATTGCACCCCTAGGAAGCTTGTTCAGCTCCAAGATGCTCTCTATAGCTGTATTCGCAGGCCTATTGGGAAATCCGGGTGTGTTAGCCCTGACAAAGTTTCTAGTCTGGAGATAGCGGAAAAAGTGGGATTGGGGGAGATTGAACTTTTCTTGCAGCTGAGAAAAAGAGGCAAATGTATCAAAGAATAATTGGGCTAGCGAGGAAAGGCCTAGTGAGTGCCAAATGCCAAAAGCCCCATCATTCAAAGATGGAGGAAATAAAATGTTCTGATTGATTGGGCCTGATAGAGAAAAGCCTCGGAGGCTAAAGGCTAAACGGAACTGATTCCAAATTGTAAGAGACTGCTTTACAATTGGGTTGGCACACCTTTTGCCTAGGGACACTGGGAGAGACGAGCACAGCACAGAGGAAAGTGCTGCAGGTTTACACGATTCAGACTCCATCTGGACCCAGAGTGGTCTAGGGCCAGTAGGATCAGTCTGCAGCCAGTACAGAATGGCTCTGAAATTTGCAGCCCAGTAGTATGTCTGAAAATTTGGTAGAGCTAAACCCCCCAATGACCTAGGCTTCTGTAAATGTTTTCTACCAATCTGTGGTACCTTGCCATCCCAAATAAAATGCATGAATGTTTGATCCAGTGAAATAAAAAAAGATTTTGGAATAAAAATGGGTAAACATTGAAATAAATATAAAAATTTGGGCAAACACATTCATTTTAATGACATTAATCCTTCCGATAAGAGAAAGGGGTAGCGAATTCCAAAAAGTTAAAGATTGAAACAATCTGTCTGCTAGAGCATCAAAGTTTTCCTGAAACAAATTTGAATATTTCCTTGTCACTTTTACTCCCAAGTAAGTGAATTGATCCCGGACAATCCTAAACTGAGAACTTGTAAAAGAGCACTTTAAAGCAGCCTTGTTTACCGGAAAAAGCTCACTCTTGCCTAGATTCAGCTTGTACCCTAAGATTGATCCAAACTTTTTAAGAACAGATAGGGCACGTGGCAATGAGGTATCGGGGTTGGAGATAAACAAAAGGAGGTCGTCAGCATATAGCGAGACTTTCTGCACCCAGCCCGCCCTGATTATGCCTTGAATGGCATCATTAGAGCGTAGTGCAATGGCGAGAGATTCGATTGCCAAAGCAAACAACAAGGGGAGAGTGGGCAACCCTGTCTGGATCCGCGGTGCAAGGGAAAATAGTCAGAGGACAAGTTATTAGTTCGTACCGAAGCCATGGGGGAAAAATAAAGAATCTTTATCCACGCAATGAACTTGGGGCCAAAGCCAAATCTATAAAGGGCAGCTGTTAGGTAATCCCACTCAACGCGGTCAAACGCTTTTTCGGCATCAAGCGAGACCACCACCTCCGGGTCCTCCGACGCTGGGGAGTACAGTATATTTATAAGGCGCCTAATATTGAAAAATAAATGCCTATTTCTCACAAAGCCAGTCTGGTCAGAGTGTATTACTTGGTGCAGCAAGCCTTCCATACGGATGGCTAAAAGCTTAGCTAGGATTTTGTAATCACAGTTTAAAAGTGAGATTGGGCGATAGGATCCACATTCCAGGGGGTCTTTGTTTTTCTTTAGTAGTAATGAAATTGAAGCCTGATAAAGACTAGGCGGTAGCTTTGAAGTATTGAGGAACTCTGGAAATAGTCGAGACAAGAATGGGCAAAGCAGACCGGAAAACGTCCTGTAAAATTCGGTTGGATAACCGTCCGGACCCGATGATTTACCACTTTTCATTGCGGACACTGCTGTTGCAATCTCCTCAAGCGTAAATTCTTCTTCTAGACAGTCATGGGAGTCTGTATCAATTGAAGGCATATTCAAGCCATTAAAGAAGGAGTCAATCAGCAAGGGGTCTTGAAGGAATTCAGAGGTGTATAGCGCAGAGTAAAATTGTTTAAATTGATCATTGATCTCTTTATGTATAACTGTGGTGGCACCAGACGGGGTCCTTATTTGTGGGATTAAACGTGAGGCCTCAGATTTACGGATCTGATGCGCAAGGAATTTACTGGCCTTGTCGCCTTGTTCATAGACTTTGTATCGAGCTCGCAAGAGTAACTGTTCAGCTTGCCTGGTAGAAAGCTCATCAAATTCAGATTGGAGTAGTTGGCGCTCATTATGCAGATCAGAGGAAGGATCCGTAGCATACTTCTCATCCAATGTGGCTATGGACTCGCTCAGGTCCCAAAGTCGCTGGGAGCGAACTCTGTTTTGGTTGGCTGTATAAGAAATAATTTGGCCACGTAGGTATGCTTTGAGAGACTCCCATATGGTAGAGCAGGACATACCTGGTGTTGAATTAGTTTCTAGGAATAAGGTGATTTCAGAAGAAATGAAATTGACAAACTCCTTATCTGAGAGTAAAATGGGGTTGAGACGCCATTGATAACACATAGGAGGTCGCTGGGGAAACTCTAGTTCAAGCACTAATGGTGAATGGTCAGAGATAACAATACTCTCGTAAGTACACTGCCGAAGGTTAGGCAGAAGTTTTTGTCCAAAAAGAAGTAATCAATCCGGGAGTATGTTTGATGAACATGAGAATAAAAGGAATACTGTCTATCTGTAGGATGTAGGAAACGCCAGGCCTCAAACATAGCATATTTCTGAAGAAAGGTTTGAATAAGTAGGGCACATTTAGATGGGCCTGTATTTGTTTGTGAGGACTTGTTAAGAACTGGGGACATTTACAGTTGAAATCCCCCTAAAATCAACAAATGAGAATCTAAAATTGGGAATAGCAGACAGAAAGGAAGAAATTAAACTTGTGTCATCCCAATTGGGAGCATAAACACTAGCCAAAACAAGAGGGGTAGAAAACAGTTCACCGGTTACTATGACGTATCGTCCCTTAGGATCAGCAATAACCTCAGAAGCTACAAAGGGAGTAGCTTTATCAACCAGAATAGCAGCACCTCTCGATTTACTATGAAAGTTTGAGTGGAACACTTGACCAACCCTGTCCTTACGCATCCTAAAATGCTCACCAGTCCTCAAGTGAGTCTCTTGTAGAAATGCAATATTTGCATTCAAACCCTTTAAGTGTGTCAACACCCTCTTACGCTTCACCGGGTTGTTAACCCCTTTGGTATTCCAAGAAATGTACTTGATCGTATTATTTCGGCCCCTCTGGGCATTCCCGTTATTCAACCCTCTCATTAGAGCATAGAATGGAAAAGCAATGAGCGCCCAAAACCCCCAGAATAACATCTCAGAGTAATAATGTACAGTGGTAAATGTTTGGAAAAAGTACAGAAAAAAAACTAAGAAGACAGAATGACAACATTAGAACTGAACAATTCAACCTGCCCCCCCACCCCCTCCCCCCATCCCAGACAATACCTCCCCAAACGAGGTACAAGCCTAAATAGAGCATGTTCTCTTTGCACAGTATGTCTGTGAGAGTGCGGTCTTAAACCTAAACCCACAGTCCCGCTCTTTAAAGTCACGTTTTGTTAGTGGATCAAGCAGCAGAAAGAAAGATTTGTATGTATTTTTTCAAATAAAAAAAAGGCGAATCCCCTGTGCAAACGGAATGACAAAAGCACCACTTGTAGATGTATATAATTGTATTCCCAATCTCATAACAGGCATTGAGAGAGAATAAATAAAATGTATAAAGGCTCTCAGCCAAAAATCTAATTTGAAGTAAGGAAATCGTAGTAAGACAATCAAAAATAATAGTAATTATAATAGTAGTCTAGTTGAAGCTGAGACAGCTTACACCCAATACCAAAAAACTATGTGTGCGCAACGTTGAACGTTTGCTGGGCATAAATGACGCTCAAAACTTTTAAAATTAAAGTGAGGTCCCAAAAACCGTGTAGCCTCGGGAGACATTTACTGTTTACTGGGTCAATGCAAACGGATGCAGTAAACAAATAACCAAAAATATTTATAGTCACTGAGACAATGTGTAAACAAACTAAATAGGTGAGCGAGATAAGGCACGCACACTAGATGATCAAAACATTAGATCACATCAAATAAGCCTGAATAGTTCCACCAACTATACAAGACTAGCCTGTTATATCTAAACATAATTGTACCACAAGTGGGTTACTTACTATCCACAGTTCGCAAGCAACAGTTGCTGAACTGTGAGCATATTCAAGACTTCTTGATGTGACGTTGAATGTGAGCCATAGCCTCATCTGGAGATTCAAATGTGTAGTCTTTACCCTCATGAGATATCCATAAACGGGCCGGGAATCGCAGTCCATACTTCACACTTGGATGGTCCCGAAGTACTCGTTTGGCCTGTCCGAAAGCTGCGCGCTGCCTGGAAACAGTGGGGGAGTAGTCCTGGTATATGGAAAAGCTCTGTCCTTGAAAGCTCAGAGTGGTATTGCGGGCTCGTCGGAGGATCTCCATCTTCTCATGAAAAAAGTGCACTCGAAGAATTATGTCACGGGGCCTCTCCCCATCCCGGGGCTTTGGGCGCAGCGACCGGTGGGCTCGATCAATCAGGGGCTTTTCATCTAAGGCAAGAACATCCTTCAGCAGCCCTGAAACGAAATCCGTGGCGCGATGCATTTCCGCAGACTCTGGGACCAATACAAGTCTCAGATTATTGCGGCGAGAGAATCCCTCTAGACTCACACAGCTCTCCTTCACCTTTTTCAAATCCGCAGCTAGGCGTTTAACTTCAGCCTCCAGGGATGTAGTTATATCGGAGACATTAGTAGCGGAGGTCTCCAGTGCTGCAATCGTTGTAGTGTGTGACGCAGTTGTTGTTTTGAGTATTGTGATTGCTGGCACAGTCTTGTTCCGCAGGATGGTTAAATCTGCTTTTAAAGTATCAGAAACCTCCTGTATTCTGGCCTCAATCGTAGCAACCACCTGTGTTTTCATTTCAACTATCTCAGAGCGTAGTAGTTTGATGGCCTCGAGAATGTTCATTTCAGTGCCGCCAGGCCAAGCCGCGCCCCCGGGTAAAGTGTGTGTCCCCGGGCCCTCAGACTCAGGAGAGGGCGGTGATGAGAGCGGGTCTTGTAGGCCGGGTTTTCTCAAAGTCATCCTTATGTTTGGTCGACATGCTGACATTCGGAAGCAAAGTAGTCTTGGTTTTTACAGAAAGGGATCACCAAATTAATATTTGAAAATAAATACGGTTCTGCTGCAGAATTCACATAAACTTTAAGAATACCACGGGAGCTAACGGAAAACACGTCAGTCGCACATGGCGTCCCCTACCATCGCGTTCGGTGGACCATTCTTGATACCCACGGGAAACTGATGAGCGTGAAATACCCAACAGCGAAATACCAGTGCCCCTGGCAACTACTACCATACCACGTTCAAAGGCACTTACATGTTTTGTCTTGCCCAATCACCCTTTGAAAGGCACACATACACAATCCATGTCTCAATTGTCTCAAGGCTAAATCCTTCTTTAACCTGTCTCCTCCCCTTCATTTACACTGATTGAAGTGGATTTAACAAGTGACATCAATAAGGGATCTTAGCTTTCACCTCAATTCACCTGGTCAGTCTATGTCATGGAAAAAGAGAGAGTTCTTAATGTTTTGTACATTGTGAAATCATGGCCTCTTATATATTGGTAAATTAAATGGGGAGGGGGGTATTGTCAAACAAACAATCAATCATTTGTAGACATGATCTAAGCCCAGTGACTCACGTGGGAAGGACCTGAGCAGTCTGGTCTCTTCAGGGAACTTGATCAATTTGATGTGAGGGAGTGGAGCATCACTGTAGCGAGGTGCAGGCAGCCACCGCAGACCAGAGCCCCAGTCAAGGTCACACCTGGAGAAGTACAGTACCCAGTCACCAATCCGTGTGCTGGACAGCTACTTGGTGTGCAGGCTTTTATTCCAGCCCAGCACTTACACACCTGACAGAGCTAATCATCAACTAACAATTAATAGCTTGATTAGCTGTCTTAAGTTAAGGGTAAGGTGCCATAATGATATATATTTATATATATTGCAGATAAGGAGAGAGGTAGGCTGAGCTACCTTCTAGAAGCACTGCAGGATTACTGGTTGCTGGCTTGCTGCAGCTTCCTCTGCTCTGACATTGTGACATAGCTAATGATGAGACAGACAGCCCTGTCAGAATGCCATTGTGTCAAGCCAGTTCCAGAGACATGGGAGTGGTGTGAGTAAACACTTTCTCAGTTAGTATTTTGTGTTCATCTTACATTAACTCTGCCAATGACGTATCTTGGTATGTCAATGAATGAAGTGAAATTATAAAGGAATGCTATTGCCTACAGTCTGGTGTTCTTAGATCCTCTCAACGCGCTGGACTTGTATTTGGCTTGCAAAGGTCACTGTGCCTGTTCTGTATCTTAGCTACCCTACAAACAAACCGTGTAGAAAAAGAGAAAGCACACAAAATAATGTGATTGGTAGGTTACAAAACTTTAACCTCTAGACTATAGATTGTTGTTTGTAACGTAACCCTTTATCCCTGTACATTGAATCCCTTTTAACAACTTTGTTTATGTTCATACAGTGTATACAATAGTCTAGAGACGATCACTTACTCTGTTAGGTTGGGCTCTATGTGCCGAATGTGCGGTCTGTAATTTATCTCTCCTCCATGTGAGTAGTGTCTGCCGTGGGGTCCGAGCTTGTCCAACGCGCCAAAGGAACACATGCTGAATGGGAACCACCTTTTGCACGAGTTTATTACTTTATATTTCAAGGAAGCGTATCCTGATAGCTATTTTACTTTGACCGTGTTTTGCAGCGGGCATTCATGTTATCTAGATTAAGTTTAATGCGTCTCGCCCAAAAAGGTTGTTGGAAACAATAGGCCTGTATGACACGTTTGTAGCCTATAGAACGACCCAAGCTGTTGCTAGGAGAGAATGACAAACTTCTCTGAGAGGGGTGGGTCGTTCCACCAATTAGGTGCCTTTTGAGGAGTGTAACTTCGTGAGAGAAGAGAACGTGTTATTTATCCCAATTGTAACATTCTGTCATAAAGAGCAAATGTTCAACTTAATAAAAACATGTTTCCCCATCTCAAGAGGTCAAATAAAATATCTACTATTACATTTACATTTGAGTCATTTAGCAGATGCTCGTAACCCTAATTGCTCCTGTAAATCGTTCTGGATAAGTGCCGTGCTCAAGGGCTCATCGACAGATAACAGGTTTGAACGTGAAGGTGCCCACATACATAGGGTTGGTTTGCTTCTAGCGGAACACCGCTAGGCGAAACAAACATCTGTGCTTGCATACTCCCTAAAGACAGTCAATATTGCTGTTGTTTGTCGCTCTTGAGCCACTGTAGCAACAACATTGTGAGAAACACTTCCTCAAAATAGTCAGAATTAACCTAAAATAAATCAATAAATCTGTCATTCATTTCAACGTTTTTGCCAAGGAAGACTTAGTCACAATTTTAAATCTAACTACGATGTTTGGTGCAGTATTTCTCAAGTGAAAACATTTGCATGAAAACTAATCTCTCATTGAATGACAACAAACACTTCGTGTTCCCACTCCTACACTACTAGTGTTTTTGACCAGTCACCGACAAAAGAGGCGTAGACTTCGGCTACGAACTTTGACTTGCTTTAAGAAGAAAATGTGTGCTCAAACAGCCGAAAACAAACGTGCCGAATACCAAAACCAACAAAAACATCATAGAACTTCTTCGCAATATATGTGCAGTTTTACAAGCATTCGGTAAGCTTTACAGTGTTGACGATTTCATCTTAAATAAATAGAAAAATAGAGTCTGTCTATCTACAGTATGGGTAACGAGTGTTGGTGTGTGAAGAGTAGAACCAGCTCACCCACATTACACTATGATTTGACTATTCAATGTTTCTTTTAAAGGAATAGTTTCACTATATTAAAACATTCAGTTCACGCAACAGGGATTACCTTAAAATAAGGGAATAAATTGTTGTTTTGTACCTTAATATGAATCACTAATCACATGAAATGAAGAATAATCTTGAGAAATTAGGGCTTTACAATGATGGTGAAAGCTTGGAGAAATGTTGGTGTTAAGTGGGTTAAAATCTTGCTTGAAGTCACAGAGGATACACGAGGAACACACATAATTTTGGACACTTGGGAAGTCTCTATTTGTTTTAAAAATCAGATTGGTTGAGTTTTCAGTGCGTCAATCTAATTACATAATTTACAAAACCCCATCTTATTAAACCAGGGGGGTTCAAGGAACATTATTATTTTCTTTGAAAAAAATGTATCCTGTCTTATATTTAACAACGTGGAAGCAAATAGTGCAAATGGCTCAGCTTCAAAATGTTAGTGTTCAATTTACAGTAGTGAAACCCAAGCCTTGCCCGTACCCCTAGTTATTGATGAAAAACAGCCCCGACCCGGCCCTAAACCAATGTATAAGGTCAGACCTGTCTGGCTAGGGTCTGGTACCAGAGCTCTAACCCCAGAGATGATGGGAGGGTTACTTGTGCAAAGCATGGAAGGTTCAGGCCTATACCACATTGACAAAGTGTCAGATGCATGACCTGTTATAACAACACATTTTAGTATGAATTTGCTTATAGATCATTTGTGAAGGATCTATATAGGCATTGTAAAGGTTTTATGAAGGCAAATTTCGAAATTTGGTAGTGCATCAGCAGTTTTCTACTTATTATGTCAGTCACTGACAGTCACTCAATTAGCCCATGTCAGCTAAAAACACATGTTGCAAAGTAAGGTAGTCTAGCCAGCCATCCAATAGTACTGTTGACCAAGTGCTGTTTACAAATGTAGACCTTTTCTTGTAGGCTACTATTTAAAAACAGCATCGTTTGCTTTTTTGTCATCATTATGGTCAGAAACGAGATATGGTTGTTAGCTGACATGGGCTACAAATGTTAGGTGACATGGGGTTAATTGAGTGACTAACAGTGACTGAAATAACAAGTGGAAAACTGATGCACTACCAAATTTAGAAATTGCACCTTGTGTATTCTAATTTACTAACTCTCAACAGTAAATTGAGTCCCCGACTGAGTTCCTAAATTAAAAAAAAAAAAATTAACCGCCAGAGGCGCCTCTGATTATGGTGTCATTATCTGTCACAACAATTTATCAGTGTCATGTTTTTTTGTATGTTCCGACAAGTAGGCTATACTATGTAACCATAGTCACTAGATGGCGCCAACAGATAATTTACTAAGCATTTGCCTGGCTACTACCTAGTCAAGACATAAACTTGACTGTCCCATAATGGTGCCCTGGTGTGCCCTAGTCTAGATACATATGTCAAAGGTTTTGGCAGAGTAAATTGCAATTCGTATTGCTATCCCAATAAATTTCTCGGAGCCACACTCAAAATGTAAATAATCTGTGGCATCTTTTTACTTTGCTGTACTTAGATTTTTAAACCCTATCTATGTAGCCTAAATGTTGGATGTGTCTTATTATTTGAGATAATCTGTCGACTCTTCACTTGCTTTAAAACAATAGATTACAGTAATTTATATTTGCTAAAACTTCAAAATCCTAAAAAGCATATGCTTTTGAATGGGAAATGGGAAGATAAATTAGATAAACACTACTGCCTGAACACTGGCCCTTTAAATCCACCTGTTGGGGCGCAAGACTGCGCCTTCGGAATCGTGGAGCTATAGGTTAACTGTGGTTTGAAGACACCGTTTATTACGAGTGCCAGGAGTGTTGCGGAGCTCCTATTTTAATACCGCCACATTGTAGCCAACCAGATTATCTTTAGTAATTTGCCTGTCCAAAGCATTCTTCCTATCCGGGATGTTTTTGAGCATAATTTGAATCTCTTGATATCCATTTCAAGACATCGCTTGGATTTATATGATTTATATTCTTGTTGTGTAATCTCTGCATTGAAATGTCTGTCGTTTTCATCAAGTCTAGGCCACTGGTCTAATTTCCAATTAAGAAATTGCGCCGCAAAACGTTTCGACTTCAAAGTGAGACCTTGGATGCGCGTTTCGTTGGAGACGTTCTGCAACAATTTGTTGCAAACATTAAAAGCAAAGTGATGGATGGAGTCGTTATCCCCTCGGTTTGCCATGGCACTTTAATCATTTCATTTTTTTAATGTGATTCATCTGAGTCCTCTTTTCGTGTTATTCAATTATGTTCACTTTCGCTGCCTTTTGCTATATGCTGTCACTGGTCCTCTGTGCTTCCCTGATCTTCTTTGCGATATGGCATGTAAGTGGGTGATTTATTACTTGTTTTTGTTGCTGTTATACGTTTTTTAAGATGTGAAAATACATTTTAATATGATTATGAATGATTTTGGCTATGGACAATATTCCATAATGGTGCGTGATAGCCTAGTGTATTTATACCTGCTCACAACCTCTTGGCCTTTTGCGCAAGATAATTAATACATTATTCGATGTATGCAAAGGTGCTGTTTCAATGCCCAACCTTTAACTTGAATTATAATTTTATTAAGATCCCCATTTGCTGATGCCACGCTCTCTAATGGGTAGGAAAATGCAATACATCCCCAAATTGACATGTGCGAACCTGTATCTCAGACGTTTAGCATAAAACACCACTCATTTCCACTTAATTGACTAAATGTCATATCAGTTTTATTTTATTTTTGCAGATTTTTTAGCTATGGTTTCATCAAAGGGTTTTACAATTCACTTGACTCAGTCATCATGCACCTCTGTAATCGATTAGGAAATCTGTTAGAGACGCTGGACAGACTGAGACGAATTCTCCTCCGCACACAGTTTTATCTGTGTGTTATTGTCTTTGTTCAAACTAGCCGGGAGACCCTGCAACACAGAAATGCCAATAAGAACGTATTACAATATTTGGATAATATAATTATTTACTCTGAAAGCCCTTGCGCCCTCCTGCGGAACTTTATATAAAGACAGATTTCGGTCCAC
The DNA here is from genome assembly GCF_018296145.1 of Oncorhynchus tshawytscha. Taxonomy (NCBI): domain Eukaryota; kingdom Metazoa; phylum Chordata; class Actinopteri; order Salmoniformes; family Salmonidae; genus Oncorhynchus; species Oncorhynchus tshawytscha. The sequence continues at coordinate 25,232,306 of NC_056433.1, read as the reverse complement.
ACAGTCCTTGGCCCCCATCGACCGGCGTACCTTTGCATAGCAATAGACCTGAGAATGAAGGAGAGCTTCAGGTTTACTTCTGAGCCCAGGCAATTACTGGATGCATGACATGTGTCAGGCCCATATGGTGTTCAAAGCAAGTGGACAGATCTTATCTAGTCTACCTGCTACTTAAGAACATACAGCTTATGCCAAGAGCAGAATTATCAACATGGATATTTTCATTCTGTTTATATTACTGTAATATACTGTAAAGTGGTCATTTCACACACACACACACACACAGACAGACACAAACTCACACACCCGGTTATCCAAAACAACTAACAGCTCATACATACGGTATATTCAATATATCTGGCCCAACTGTGGTCTTGTAAAGCACCATATTCCAACTAACTGAGACTTATGGGAAACACAATGCTTCTGATGGCAGGGTGGCAATTTCAATTCACAAACACAGGCATAAGCTACAGACAAATCAGAATAGTATGTTATGCAGGCTACATGGTGCAATGTCACATGCATAGTCAAATAAATGGGTTTTAATTACCAGCCCTTTTTCACATTACAGCATGCCTGTCATCCAGACATAATCTGAGTAATTGTAATACATGATCCCATACACTCTGACAGTGCAATGTACCCATACATCCTACAGTAAATATCCATCCCACTGGGCAAAAACTGGTTAAATCAACAGCAAAGTCATTTCAACCAAAAATATAAATCTGATGATGTTGAATCAACATAGAAAAGCTCATTGGATTTGCAAAAAGTAATCAGTAATCAATGTATTTTCTTCACCCAGCTTTTAACCTAAATCCAATGACTTGGTGACATTTGATATTGATTTCACATTGAATTCACAGTTAGTTGACAACTCAACCAAATGTAAATCAAAACTATGTTGAACTGATGTCTGTGCCCAGTGGGACTATTCATTCTCTTTCATCTAATTGTCCTGCCAAATATTGCATCCCTCTACTTGACAGGTTTATTACAGTTCTGCCTGTTTTTCAGTGGACCTGTCAGGTGTAGCATGACCTACGTCTCCTCCTCTTTACTCTCCTGACACGTTTAGAATATCAGGACATGTCTTGTCATGAATCACTGCCTGTTAACAGGCGGTCTCATCTCTCACAGGGCATGTACTGTACTGCACTGAGGCTGACTGATGAGAACCTTATCAGACACTACGTTGACTGACGGATATGATTTGTTGAGCTTCCATGTCCACAGCACTCCCCATTCTGGGCTTCGGGGGACTCTGAAATGTTCTATCTATAGCAGTGAAATTTATTTTTTATGGTAGTGACAAAGACAAGCTGACGTTCAGTCGTCAAGTTCATTGACTAAGCTGAAACCCTCGACTCTATCTAGCTTAACACATGTTCAAGGTTGATCAATAACAAGATAATCTCATTCAATACCCTTAAAAGTCATTCAGTCTGTGGAAGGAAAATCACACCTCGCTGGTTAGCTATCTAGCTTCTGTCCAGATTGAATGATCAGTAATCAATAATGTAATCCCGGTTACACCATCACTCCTGGGACTGCTTGTAACAGATTAGGGGGAATCTTAATTAACATACCCAATGAACTGTGTTCTCTTGCACTCCGCTCAGCTCCACACTCGCCGACAGAAAATGGTTGAGTGATTTCCCTCCATGTAGCAAAGCCCCTAATGTATTATGAGTGTCATTATCACCATGTGAACTGCTCCTCTGGATCCAGTGACTTATGGGTAAACCCCTGTGCCCATATGATGTGTAGAGAAAGTCCATTGGCTAAGAGGGCATATGTTAAGTTAACATCATTCACTTTCATTGTGGCCATAAAATTCCCCCTATTGTTGTTTTAGTTTTTCTGACGTTTTTAGTGGATGCCGGTTAAATTACCATAATCGAAGGAGGAAACTATGAAGGAGTCATTTGTATACTTGGTTTCTGTCCTGCTGCTTATAAAGGAAGCCCAATTCTGATATTTTTTTCACGAACTAGTCTTGACTAATCAGGTGAGCTCTGAAAAATGTGTGATGTGATTGGTCAAAAGACCAATTAGTGGAAAAAAAGATCAGATTTGGGGCTGCCTGTGTAAACACAGCCTTTGTGGTTGGTTTTGCACGTAGTCCCACACATTCATTAATTCCTCATAGGTTGTTCATCCATCAATGTGACATCAATTACATTAAGTTACATTGTTTCTCACTGTATGTTATATTGCCTTGTATAAATGAAATTGTATTTTCCTGGCAAGAGAAGATAGGAATTTTATTATTCTGAGCCAGGGGGGGAAACAAAAATGTTACTTGCCATGCTGGTCTTTGGAGATATACTGTAGGCCTATACAGATGTGAGCATGTTTTTAAGGCCAGTCAACCATGACGAAGCAGAAACGCCCAGTCCCAGATATGGAACCAATGCCATTAAAAAAAAGTATTGATCGAAAGCTTCAGGAAATGTAATAAAATAAATAAAACACACAGTATAAAGTCCATTCCCTTCATGTAGCTCTGCTGCCTGCAGCCACATCAAAAAGAGCAGCAATCCCCAAATGGGCAGTCTCCACTCACCGAGGAACCATTTCTGAAGCTTCCAAGCGGTTGCACTGGGCGCATCAGACATTTTATTGGTATTCAGTTTAGTGAGTTGATTTGGGGCGTCATCCTGCAATGACTGTGACTGTGAGCAGACCAGACCTGTCAGTCCATGATTGCCTTTCCAGTCATAGAGAAGTCCTGCACCCAATGATGACAAAATTAACCCATTTCAGGCGTTTTAAAATACTCCTGAATAATTAACCATAGCTGGTCAATTATTAACATTGAACTTGTCGTCTTTTTCATCAGAATTTATGTTCTCCGCATCGCGGTTGTACTGTTATTTTTTATGTAATTATTTCTATATGAATGCCTAAAGTAGAATGGCAGTGACGTATGGTAGGGAATGTGTTCAAAGAGAGTCAGGGTCTTTCACAAACAAAGATAACAGTTGAGTTGCCAGTCGACCATAGAGTTTGTGGACCAAGGGCGGCCAGCCATCCCCATGTATGGATGTACACAACCATTCAAAAGTTTGGGGTCACTTAGATATTTCCTTGTTTTTGAAAGAAAAGCACATTTAAAATAACATCAAATTGATCAGAAATATGGTGTAGACATTGTTAATGTTCTAATTGACTATTGCTTATTTAATCAGAACAACAGTTTTCAGCTTTGCTAACATAATTGCAAAATGTTTTTCTAATGATCAATTAGCCTTTTAAAATGATAAACTTGGATTAGTTAACACAACGTGTCATTGATACACAGGAGTGATGGTTGCTGATAATGGGCCTCTGTACGCCTATGTAGATATTCCATTAAAAATCAGCTGTTTCCAGCTACAATTAGTCATTTACAACATTAACCATGTCTACACTGTTTTTCTGATCAATTTCATGTTATTTTAATGGACAATTTTTTAAAATTGTATTTAAAAAACAAGGACATTTCTAAGTGACCCCAAACTTTTGAACGGTAGTGTATGTTTTCACCTGGTGAGCAGGAGGTGTCACTGTGTCAGTTTAGGCAACATTGAATTCAAAGACTTCTATTGAAACCACCCAAAGATGGCATGTCTGCTGTGTGCATACAAGATGTCACGTCATATGGTGAGGATGATAAGCATGAATATATAGCGTGTATTTGCTGAACATTCCATCTCCTCATCACACCCCACTGCCCCAGGTGTTTACAAACAGTCCATCCATGTTGTTTGCCATTGGCCCGTGATGAATTAAGGGAGCATCAACACAGAGAGCCCGCCAGCCAGCCGCCAGAATCACACCACAGGGAAATATGGCTGGCTGGCTGGCTGGCTGGCTGTGTGTGTGTGTGTGTGTGCGCGTGTGTGCGTGTGTGTGTGTGTGTGTGTGTAACACAGAACAAATTAATAAAATACACACACGCACACACATGACCCTAAGGACTTACATACATGCAAACACATCCACTCTCTGCCTCTGCTGTGCCGCTGAATGGCCACAGGGAATAGACATGCAATGTCAGCTGTCTCTATAAAAGACGATACCCCCCTATGCAATTACTAGCACTGCTTCTAGTCCTATTCCTAATGCAGCTCTGTCTGTCTGATTGATCCTGTTTGTCATGCAGTGTTGTAATCGCTGTGCTAGCTCCCAGACAGCCTATAGAACCACTGACACAGCTACAGCCACTGACACAGCCACTGTGAGTTATTAACACTGATGCAGCAGAGAACTAAAACACATTGTTCTTTTTCCTCACTTTGTCACTCTCTCTCTCTCACTCTTTCTCAGATAACAGCCTTTGATGAACTGCAGGCAGACTTTAAGGTCCCCATCGATCAGGGCAATCCACTCCATGCGGTATGTGTGTTTCTCTGCTGTGCTAGTACACTTACATGTTACTCATGTACTACTGTCAAACATGCTCTCTGACTCCAGGAGTGAGTTTATTTTGGCAAACGTGGCTGGAATATGTGAGCGTGTGTAAAGTGTGGTGACTGTAGGATGTGCTCGTGGTGAATTAGTGTATGATGTGTCATGAGTGTGGTATCTGGAATATGCATGTGTAACCAGCGTGTTTAGAGCATGTGAGTGCGTCTGCAGATTGTTTTGGGCAAATATGTGGTGCGTGTGTTAGTGTATGCGTGCGTGTGTGTCTGCGTGCCTGATGCTTGCGTGCGTGTCTTTGTGTGTGTGTATCTGTGTGTGTGTGTGTGTGTGTGGAGGGGGGGACTTGGAAGAGGTGTGGAATCAGCACCAGGGGCCGCGGCCAGGTGTAGTGCCACCCTGCTGCTCCAGAAGATCTCCCTCCGTCATCTGCAGCTCTGCATTAATACAACAGGACCCAGATGGCTGCATGCTGTTCAATTCCTCCTCCTCTGGACTGGGACTGAGTGGCTGACAGGCACCTCACATCACAGGTTTAAAGGCCACAACACCCTGGCTGTGTCTGAAATATTGTGCAATACTTTTGACCTGGGCCCACGTACCATGTAGTGCCATTTCAGGTGCACGCTCTGTATAAATTATATCCCCTTCATCAGAGAAGAGATGGGACACTGAGGTTGATAAAGGACAGGTTCCGCTCCATGAATCCCCTCTGGGGTTTCTGGGTTATTATTCCCTCTGGCTCCTTAATAGAGGAGAATGACTTGAGCAGTTTAGGTATGATGTCCCTGGGACAACACAGTTTAGAGGTGACTTTGACTGTACTGCCGCAGCACTTGAACGTTGACAGCTGTGTGTCCTTTGGGATAACTAGAGAGAAAAGGTGGATGGAGAGACAGCGTATTCGAGGAACAGGATTGCTGAGCAGTATCAAATGCAAATGTATGAGTTACTTTTTTCAAAGTCATTGTAGCTTTGAAAATTATCTCAAAGTACAGCGACACTTATTTTTTGTAGCATTTGCTTTGCATGTAATTATGAACAGCACCAGGATACTTAACTTGATGCTAATACTTGTGATCTCAGAGAGAGAGAGAGAGAAAGAAAGAGCCTGAGGGTTCAGTCTTTGCCACTTAAAGAAATTGTGTCGTTTATCACTGTGCAGATTTTTTTTCAAAGCCATTTTAGCTGTCGCACTAGCTGTTTGGTCAAAACAGATTCCCAAATGAAAATTTGTCAGGCTATGCAGAAGTTGCCTCCCACTGAGGCACACATTGCTAGGCAACCCCTTGGACCTGCCCAGACAGGCTCTGGCTCAAGCCAGTTTAAAAGACTTGCTAGCAAACATTTGTGCTATGGAACTAAATAAGTACTGCACTCTGACCACAAAACGTATTTGCTAGATTAGTTCATCGTGTTTTTATTCAAGCAATGAAAGTGAACTTCAAAACGTGGTGTAGTTTTATTGAGATTTGCAGCTGTTGTTGGTAAGAAGTGAAACTGCTAGCTTCTGATATGACTTACTCAACCTTTAAATACTTTGACATAAAAATGTATTTAGTCAAATCCATTGCACAACTTCATAGTCTCTCACTCCCCATGGCCTCCATGCTCCTTCCTTCCACTGTGACATGGATACCACCTTCCCTTTTTCTCTCCCTCCATCTCTCTTCTTCCACACCATTTCTCCCTCCCTCTCCTACCTCCCTCGACCACCTCATGAGTCCTGATTGGAAATTGATGGCCCTGGGCACCACCCTGCTCCCCTGCCACCCTTACCACCTCTGCCACCAGCGGTGTCATTCCCATAGGGAGCACAGGGGCATGTGCCCCCTCAGATTTGTTTTTAAAACTTGTTATGGACTAGGTCCCTGTGGCGGGATCAAATCAGCGGAAATTTTAGAGCGCAACCTATAGTTTTTGATAAAACTCAAACTTTCATTAAAACACACATACAAGGTACTGAATTAAAGCTACACTCGTTGTGAATCAAGCCACCAAGTCAGATTTGTAAAATGCTTTTCGGCGAAAGCATGAGAAGCTATTATCTGATAGCATGCACCCCCAGAATACCAGACCGTCAACAAAACAACAGATTTTGCGGTAGCCGGCGCTACCCAAAACGCAGAAATAAAATATAAAACATTCATTACCTTTGACGAGCTTCTTTCTTGGCACTCCTATATGTCACATAAACATCACAATTGGGTCTTTTTCCTGATTAAATCCGTCATTGTATACCCAAAATGTGATTTGCTGAAGACCGGTCTGATCCAGAAAAATGCCCCTTTACAAGACGCAACGTAACTTTTTAAAATTACAAAAGTTGCCTATAAACTTTACAAATCACTTCAAACTACTTATCTAAACCAACTTTAGGTATTAATAAACGTTAATAATCTATCAAATTGATCACGGGGCGATCTGTATTCGATAGCAGCGAGTCTTGAAATCATACTCCATGTTTTCACTTTCATTACATCCTGTGGTGAGCCCCAAGAAAGGAAGTGCCTATACGTCACAAAACCAAGGATAAAGCAGCCCCAAAATGCCAGCACTGGCGACATCGTGTGGAAGCTGTAGGCGTTTACAGGGGATCCCCATGTATTTTCCTCAGCCTTAGACAATACATTGACTGGCGGATGAATATTATTTTTGTGTTTTTGGTGAACAGTTTTTAGAAGGATTTTGACTCCTAAACACGTTCTGTTATAGCCACAGAAACGATTTAACCAGTTTTAGAGACTTCAGAGTGTTTTCTATACACACACACTTATCATATGCATATACTATATTCCTGGCATGAGTAGCAGGACGCTGAAATGTTGCGCGATTTTTAACAAAAAGCTGCAAAAATTCGCAGCCTCCTTAACAGGTTTTAAAGATAATTGTTTCTCTTTAAAACGACTTGCCGTCTAGCAATTTTATGAAGTTGGCTTTAGCTAGCCCAGCTACTGTAGATTCCCAATCTCCCAACCTCATAACTAGCCACCAAGAAGCCATTCCAGGCTATCAATCAAGTTAGAGTAGCTATCATAGTTAGCATGCCTGCTGCCAAGGTTGGTAGAATTTTGAAAAGCAAGCAATAACTAAATGTACTGAATAAGACTCCCATTCCTCTCAATCTTTTACCCATATTTTAGTAGAGATACAGAGAAAAATATATAGTTTATTTAATAAAGAACCACCAGTCAGGAGGATACAGACAGCTCAAGAGGTATGCTTGAATACATTTTTTTTTACATAGAATTAAGCCTAATGATTATGGCTATAGATTGCAGGAACAAGCTGTTTCAGGTGTTTGAAATATGCACAATTCTCCACCACCAGCCATTCTTATATACTTTGTGCCCCCTCAGATTGTTGGGGTGCATGATGCCCCTGTCTGCTACATCAGCCTCACACCCAGGCAGCAGGCTAATTAGTGGCTGACTGTCATCTGCCCTTCCCCCAGGGGGCTTTCTGGGAGTCAGGGCTCACACTAGACCTAGAGCAACCATAGTAGGGATCCACAGACACACAAACACACACACATATAGAATCAAACCTCACACACAAACATACACACACAGCTGTGAGACTCTGGTTCTGGGGCTTCAGGCACATATATAAAGACAGGGCCTATTATCACAGGGAGGAGTGCCAACACAGAGAACAGTGGGCTGAAAAAAAGTAGGTTTATTCCTAGAGAGTTTGTGTTCGAGAAGGAGGTGGACGTGTGTGTGTCTGTGTGTGTGTGTGCGAGCCCTCGTGTGTAGTGTATAAGTCCTCTGGGTCTATGGGGACGTACATTCAAGCCCAGATGTATTTCAGCACTGCCTATGTTGTTTACTTTGAGGAGGCCAGTGCCTATCTGCCTATCTCTTCTGAGACTCTCAGATGACACACCAGTGCAGAGCCTGATGAGAATACATTATGCTTTAATACTTTATTCCCCACAGCGCTCAGGGCCCTTCTTGTGATGGGGCCCTGCTTTGTGATGCTGATGGCATCTGTTGCTTCTCCGACTCTGAACTCACGTTCTATCAGCCAGGGATTAGCCTGAAGCAAATAATATAATCTAAGTCTTGCATTAAAAATCAGACTGATAAAACGGTGAATAAATTAATGCAAGGAAAGGGAAGCAGTTACCATAGTTGCATTATCACGCAGAGAGAGGAGTATTACTTATGTTCTGATTTTATTTCCCAAGACTGATCATAGAATTGCGTACTACTCATGTGTAACCTATAGGTTACGTTTGAATTAGATCTCTAGTAAATTAGTACTATAAGTTATATGTCAGTGTGACTCCAAAGGGTGAAGGGTGGATTGGCATAATACTGGGTCCTGTCTAAAAACATTGTTGTTGTTGTTACAAGAAAAGCTTTACAGTAGGCCCGTGTAATCGGCCAGATATCAAACCTGGGATGACGGCTCACTGGGTAAACTCTAGGTGTTAGCTCTGGGAGCCGACACAAGTCCTGAGATCTCAGGCAAGGTAAGTCATAATATAAAGCCAGCTTGGAGAACCAACTGCACTATACTGACAGTACATCAGCCTCCACTACTGGATCGTCACATTTCTCCTCTCCTTATGAATATTATTGACGTCAAACGGGAGAGCCAAGGACACGGGTAGTTCCTAATGTTGTAAGATTCTGGTTAGTGTTTACAGAACAACTGGTTCTGAGAGATTAGGATCCGGACTTGCAATTGTAACAGTAAGCAGCTGTAACAAAAATGGATGACTGCAGTGTGGCCGTTATTATGAGTACATGTTCCAAATCAAATCACATGTTATTTGTCACATGCAACGAATTCCACAGGCGTAAACTTTACCATAAAATGCTTACTTACAGGCCCTTTCTCAACAAAACAGTTAAAAATTAAGAAAAATGTGCAATAAAAAGAAGGAAATAGTAACACATTAAAATAACAATAACGAGACTATATACAAGGAGTACCGGAACCGAATCAATGTGCAGGGGTATGAGGTAGTTGAGATAATTATGTACATGTAGGTAGGGGTAACTGTGACTGGGCAATCGGGATAGATAATAAATAGAGTATTCAACAGCGTACATGAGGAGTGTGAAAGTGTGTCTGTGTGTGTCTGTGTGTGCGTGTGTGTGTGTGTGTGTGAGGGGGGTGTTGGGGGGGGATTTGGCGTCTATGCATGTATGTGTGTGATTTGTGTGCGTGTGAGCGTAGGTAATCTATGTGTGTGTTGGAATGTCAGTGCCTTCAGAAAGTATTCACACCCCTTGACTTTTCCCACATTTTGTTGTGTTAAAGCCATCATTTAAAATGTATTATATTGAGATATTATATTGACATTGAATGTTCCTGAGTGGCCTACTTACAGTTTTGACTTAAATCGGCTTGGAAATCTATAGCAAGACATGAAAATGTCTGTTTAGCAATGATCAGCAACCAACTTGACAGAGCTTGAAGAATTGTTTGTCTATTCATGTTTTTGTATTGTGTCATGTTTTGTGTGGACCTCCAGGAAGAGTCGCTGCAGCTTTGGCTGTAGCTAATGGGGATCCAAATAAAATATGAAATGCTCATCTCCAGAAAGTGAACCAGTAATTAGCCCATATTCATTCACTCCTCCGACAGAGCACTGTGTGTACTGTGTACTCTAGACAGTGAAGGTACACACTCCAGAGACGGATTTCTCAACTGTCAAACACTCCTCTTCTTCTCTCAACAGCTCCTTGACCTCTCTAGCTCTCCTCACTATTCTCACCCTGAGCCTCAGTTGACTTTTGTGCGTCTTATTTACAGTACCATAGCACACTTGCTTGTCAAGCAAATTCTCGCTGAGTAGCATTTCAAAGCGAGCCCTGTCTAATTGCTTGCTAATGAGAAGTGTTGATACCTCGGCAGTTATCTGGCGTCTCCATGGCTACCACTGGAATATATTACCATGGCCTCGTTCATACTCCTCGAGATGGGAGAGGAGAGGAAAACATGTGTTGAGGCAAATTCAGGTTCGCCCAAGTGAGGTGCTGCAGTCCCAAAATAGGGCTAATTTACGGTAACTTCTCATAGATGTTGTGGTTTCATATGCTGAACTACTGCAGTGGGTGGTGAGAGGACATGGGGAGGAGGAAGCAATGCAAAATGTGCTTGGAGAACCTCAAAGTATTCTGCAGATTTGACTTCACGTATGCATATGAGACTACCCGCAGCTCAATTTGACGTCTCCTCAACCCCATCCTCTTTCCTACCTCTACTCTTAATATAATAGCACATTTCTCTCCGTGGAAGGGGACTTCCTTAAAGTCAAACTTTAAAGTGCATTTAAAACATCTCAATACACTTGGCACTTTTAAAATAGAAAAACAGTACAGTAAAAGGAGGCAATTGAAGACATTTTCCACCGTCTTAACCCAGAACAATTCCAAGAGGACTGACGTGTAGATTATGTGTCGTATCAGATTTTGAGATGAGAGATAAAAAAATGGCTGATGCTCAAATGGAGATTAGCCACCAGACTGCACATTTTCCCCACAGAGCCTGTAGAACCGTTGCAATGGTCTTAGTTCCAATGTACGCTAGACTGGCTTTCTACAGTAGTGTTACCTCAGATTACATTATTTAGAGGCGTACAGGCGACTCCATGATGAATTATACATCCCATCAGAGGAAGTTCTTCTGTAGTGTTTTTTTCTCTCCAAAATACTAATCAAATATGTATGTTTAGTCTTGATTAATGTAGCTTTTGGGAAATAACAGTCAACCCCCCCCTTTCACCAGCACTCTGCGGAGGAAGATAAGTCTGTTTGGGTGTCATTCATATATAATTTCTCCTCAAGATAACACATCATCCCAAGTATGACAATTTTGCACATCAACCAAGTCAATTTGGTCTGATAGAGACACATGTAGAGACTGGGACTCTCAGGGTGAGGTATCCATCCACAACAGGCATAGGAACAAGCACAGCCCAAAATAGGGAACGTTTCTATGTAATCGCCATATGCCATGCTGCTCACATGCGCCATTCAAGAAATGGTGTCGCCTGGCATTGGTTTTTCTAAATATGGCCCTTGATGTCCTCGCCAGTTTCTGGTTGCACTGTAGTTCTGCAGAGAGAGGAGCGCTTGGCCAAGAAGTGGGGGGTAGACAAGTGCTTTAGGCAGTGCTGGGTTGACTCCACAAAGCCCCAGCACCACACACAGACAGACACAGGCAGAGGAAGATGCAGAGTCTGCTTATAGCTCAGCAGAAGTGGGAAGGTAGGAACCAGCATCATCCATGTCTCACTGTGGGCCTACACAATGCAAATCCAGCTTCACAGGCCAGCGGCATCATGCTACCCAAAACACTCCTGTATACCTAACACGCTCCTGAAATATTCCTGATTCTCCCCAGCTTGTAACAAGTATGCTAAAGGCCTTAGTGACTAGACAGTTGGACTTACTACATTATCTAGTCACTAAGGTCTGTAAAATACCCCTATTTTTGGACTGCTGAACCTCATCAGAACAACTGTTGTGTTTCCATATGTATATTTAATGCAGGTGATGTAACTGTTTCCTGTTTGGCTCCAACAGAGAGAGCGACTCCGGAACATTGAGAGGATTTGCTGCCTGCTGAGAAAGGTAAATAGCCACTGAACACTGTCCTATTTAAAACATTTCCTTTATTACTTCATGTGCATATGTCATTTAGCCTACATTTTAACACCAGCAAATGATCACGGTCTTCTATATCTAGACTGGTGGCCCGCTAGTTTGTGAGAGTTAAAATAGTAGAATACACAAGGTGCAATTTCTAAATTTGGTTGTGTATCAGCAGTTTTTCTCTTGTTATGTCAGTCACTGACAGTCACTCAATTAGCCCATGTCAGTTAACATTACTCTAGCTAGCTATTTAAACCTGTAGTTATCATGGCTGAATTACCGACCAGGGGGCCCCCATTGATTTTGTTACTCTAACTCAGATATCATATAAAAAACACGTCTCTCCGCCCCATGGCAAAATGTGTAGAATTGAAGGAAATTAGCTGTAAAACTACAACATTTTCTCTCCGCCACATGGCAAAATTAGTAGAATGAATTACATGTGTTATACATTGCAAAAAAAAATCTCTGCCCATGCCAAAATGTGTAAAATTACTGCAAATAAGCTTCAAAACTGCAATATTTGATCTATGCCCCATAACAAAAGAGGGGGGCCACTAAAATGTTTTGCTAGCAAGCTATATTTAATATTAGTATTTTATTAGGATCCGCTGCCAGGGCAGCAGATACTCTTAATGGGGTGCAAACAGGAAACAAAACACAACAAATAGAATACATAATATACATATACCATATATAATACAATGCATAATACAACACATAATACAATACATAATACAATGCAAAATACAATACATAATACAATGCAAAATACAATACATAATACAATGCAAAATACAATACATAATACAATGCATAATACAACACATAATACAATACATAATACAATGCAAAATACAATACATAATACAATGCAAAATACAATACATAATACAATGCAAAATACAATACATAATATATGAAAAGGTCTGTGTCTCTTCACAGTCCCCGTCGTGCCGTAAGGTGTTCTTTTATCCTAAAAAATATATATATGGTTTTATTGCTAGCTTGAGTTAGCTGGGGTGGCACGGAGTTCCACGTAGTCATGGCTCTATTTACTACTGTGAATTTCCCAGCCTCTGTTCTGGAACAGGGGACTGCGAAGAGACCTCTGGTTGCATGTCTTGTGTGGTACCGATGAGTGTCCGAACTGTGGGCCAACTGCTTGAACAGACTGTTCGGTACCTTCAACACCTTGCACAAAGACCAATAGTGATGCAGTCAATCTCACCTCAACCTTGAGCCAGGAGAGATTGACATGAATGCCATTGACATTTGCCCTCCATGTATATCTAGTTGCAATATGTGCTGCCCTGTTTTGGACCAACTACAACTATGCCTATGTCCTTATTTGCACATGACCACACAACTGGGCAGTAGTCCAGGTGCGACAAAACTAGGGCCTCTAGGACCTGTCTAGTTGATTGAGATGTCAAGAAAGCAGCACAGCACCTTATCTTGAACTGACCTCTTCCCCATGTTAGCAACCATTAAGTCTATATGTTTTGACCATCACAGCTTGCTATCTAGGGTTACACCTAGCAGTTCAGTCTCCTCAACTTGCTTAAACGCCACATTATTCAATAATAGATCAGAGGTTTAGGGTTGAGCGAGTGATATGTCCCAAAAACGATGCTTTTAGTTTTTGCAATATTTAGCAGCAGCCTATTGCTAGTTACCCATTCTAAAAGTGACTGTAGCTCTATGTTAAGGGTGCCAGTTGTTCATTTTACTGTCATAGCCGACGTGTATACTGTTGACTCGTCAGACACACAGGCTTTATTCAAGGTCAGTGGAAGGTCATTGGTAAAAACAGAAAACAATAATGGCCCAAGCCGACTGCCCTGATTTTGGAATGAGATGTTCGACAAGCAGGTGTCCACATACCTTTAGACGAGGTCATTTCGTCAAACTTGTGAGGCTCTCCATGCTCATTAGTTTCTCATTCAACATCATTTGCTGCTGCTTCACTCAGTCTCAATCCCGCTTGAAAAGGCTCCCTTCCTAGCTGTTTTAAATTCCCTAAAACCAAATATTGGCCAAACATTCCCAGATTTTCATTAAACGGCCATACCTGGTCTCTCGTTTCTGCATCACCAAATTTTGCGGTAGGCAACCATTAGTTTGCTAGTTGCGCCGAGTGCTGTGTAGTGCTGCACTTCTCACAATGGTGCTCATTCAGTAAAATTAAATCAAAGCTGAACCAATGTCTTGGAAGATCACATAATGATTCATTAGTATTCCACATAACATAACCAAGTATAATAGCATAGTATAATGTTGCATCAATCAAAAACACCATCTCATTTCATGAGATTTTAGGATGGTTAGCTGAATAGTCCCAAACAAATCTCACACCACCAAAACTCAAAACAGTGCACCACTAGGTTGAATGTGCTCCGACTGAAACAAAACACAGGAGGGCTCTGTAGTTTAACACCAACTGCTCTAGTTGGCTCACAAAACACTTAAAGAAGATCGAAATGCACATTCCCATGAAACTGATTGAGATCAAATGATTGGCAGGCAGACGCAGTTTGGACATTTTCACTGGTAAAACGTGCAGAATTATCATTCATAATTAACAGTGATGATGCCATGGCCTATTTTCAAATGTTTGAGGGTATTAAAAATATTTATTTTGAGACAATATGTGTGGGCATGGGCAGATGTTGCAATTGGAAGATGCATTTTATGCATATTCTATCATGATATTCAATAGTGTACATCTGTCAGTACATTTTTTTATTTATTATGACGTCATTTACATTTTGATTGCTCTCCGGCACTTAAAAAATGAGCGAGAGCCAATCATCAGTCATTTGTGTCAGTGCTGAGCGTGTTGCGTGTTCTTCCCTATAAGTATGTTGAAAGTCCATTGCCAATTTATTTTCTGTAAAATAACATTATATTTGGTCAAACACTGTTTTTTCCGAAAGTTTGCTAAGCGCAGGTAACAGGCTGATTGGTTGCCTGTTTATACCATTAAAGGGTGCTTTGCTATTCTTGGGCAGCGGAATGACCTTTGTCTCCCTCCTGGCCTGAGGGCACACACCAACTTCTAGGATTAAATTGAAGCTGTGGCAAACAGGAGTCACAATGTATTCTGCTTCCAACCTCAGCAATTTACCACCCAGACTGTCGGTACCAGGTGGCTTGTCCTTATTTTAAAAAATCATCTTTCTCACCATTTTTGCGGAACTCAAAACTACAGCGTTTGTCTTTCATTATTTGGTTCCATATGCATGAATATGAAGGCTCAGCATTTGTTGTTTGCATGTAATGCTTACAAGTTTGCTAATCTTATCAACAAAAAAGTTATTAAAGTGGTTGGCAATATCAAAGGGTTTTGATAAGAACAAGCCATCTGCCTCAATGAAAGAGGGAGCTGAGTTTGCTTTTTTGCCTAGAATTTCTTTTAAGGTACCCCAGAGCTTTTTTACTATCATTCATTATATAATTTATCTTTGTTCCATAGTATAGTTTCTTCTTCTTTTTGTTTAGTTTAGTTACGTGATTTTGTTGGCCAATCTGCTGTGTTGTCAGACTTATTTGCGATTCTTTCTTCCTTTGCCTCATCCTTCTCAGCCATACAGTTTTTCAATTCATCAACTAACCATGGGGATTTGGCAGTTCTAACAGTCAGTTCTTGATGGGCGCATGCCTATCAGTAACCGGAAGAAGCCATTTCATAAATGCTGCAAGTGCTGCTGTTCCTCATTACATACATCAGACCAACAAATATTTTTCACATATTTGACATCGGAATCATTGCAAAACCTCTTGTATGTTGTATATTCGCTTATACACAATGTAGTTTTTTCTAGATATGGCTATTATATTGTGATCACTACATCCGATGTAGTGCGGGGGGGCTCTGACTGCATATGTGGGTATAGATGTGTGTACGCAGACCCACGAGCCACTGCGTCCCCTCATTGCACTTCCAGTCATGCTAACGCCAGTTAGCATTGGCTCGCGAAACTACCTCTAACTTCCTTCATACTGGGGCTGCTGGAATGGAGGCCGTTTTTGTTCTTTATCTCTGTTGTCAACACTGCCTTAGGCTCATCTGTCACTCCTGGGGACTGTTGCAGTACTGACCCAGTGAGAGTGTTGAGCTGCACCATCATCAGAAGTTCAGAAGTTCAACACCACATCAGAAGTTCATTTCCTACTCTGCCTGGAGTCATAAAGCTTATTCATTAGATTTCATCGTTCCTAGAGGATCTTCAGCACTACATGGACTATGTGTATATTACTGTAGACATGTTTATTGTTTGTTCCTTGTCTGTTACAAGTGCATTCTCTCAGCATTTGTGGATATGAGTCACCCCACACAATATTACATAGAAAATGATCTTGGATAGATTGTGGGGTTTGTCTTATGGCAGCAGGTGCTGTACTTTGCAAGCCAGTCACAGAGGAGCACTAGCTGGTGGTTTTATTTCTCCCGCCCCGTTCGGTTTGTGACTGTAAAACAGCGGTGTTGTCACAGCAACAGAACCAACCATAGAGTGCTGCTCATCTATCTTTCTTTCTTTTTTTGTCTCATTCTCCCACCCCATTCCCCACACACCTCTGTGAGTACCGAAGCAGAAGCACAGAGGTGGTTAGGCCAGCGTGTTCATTTGCAAGGAGGCTGCAACCATGCTCGATTCCTGCTCCTAAAATACATATGAGTTCCATTTTCTCCCTCCCCTATCATTTGAAGGGAGATGAAATGTCGGTACAGTAGATGAGAGGAAGATAGAGAGGGGGAAAGATAGGAAGAGATGGAGAGGGGGAAAGATAGGAAGAGATGGAGAGGGGGAAAGATAGGAAGAGATGGAGAGGGGGAAAGATAGGAAGAGATGGAGAGCGATAGAGATGGGGAAAGATAGGAAGAGATGGAGAGCGATAGAGAGGGGGAAAGATAGGAAGAGATGGAGAGCGATAGAGAGGGGGAAAGATAGGAAGAGATGGAGAGCAATAGAGAGGGGGAAAGATAGGAAGAGATGGAGAGCGATAGAGAGGGGGAAAGATAGGAAGAGATGGAGAGCGATAGAGATGAGGGAGGGCTGCTGCTGTGCTCCGGTGATTCCAAGCCAATCAGAGCATTTCTGTCTGCTGTTGAGTCATGGAGGATTCCACTCTCCCCCCATGGTGCCTGGCTGGACCCACGCCATGCCACCATGTCTGGATTTACAGACAACCTCCAGTCATTCAGGCTGCACTACCACAGACTGAACAGACAGCCTCCAGTCCCGACTCTCCAGGCTGTACTACCACGCATAGTTTTTAGCTCAGCAAACTAGACTTCTCACAACACTTGAGCATGTTGTTTGGCAATGGATAGGGAGTGTCATCCTGACCTACTGTATTACACTCAGGCACAGTTCAGCTCATGGAGAGTTAACAGAACACCTTGTATGCTGTTTCCCAATGTGTGGGGTTATGAAGCCATAAGGAGTGTACACCTTCTGACCTTCTGTCCTACTGTATTACCACCAGGCACAGTTTAGCTCATCAAGCTATACACTGAGTGTACAAAACATTAGGAACACCTGCTCTTTCCATGACATAGACTGACTAGGTGAATCCAGGTGCAAGCTATGGTTCCTTATTGATGTCACCTGTTAAAGTGAATCGCTGTAGATGAGGGGGAGGAAACAGGTTAAAAAACGATTTTTAAGCCTTGAGACAATTGAGACGTGGCTTGAGACATGTGTGCCATTCAGAGGGTGAATAGGCAAGACAAAATATTTGTGCCTTTGAACAGGGTAGTAGGTGCCAGGAATATCGGATTGTGTCAAGAACTGCAACGCAGTGTTTTTCACACACAACAGTTTCCTGTGGTATCAAAAATGGCCCACCACTCAAAGGACATCCAGCCAACTTGACACAACTGTGGGAAGCATTGGAGTCAACATGGGCCAGCATCCCTGTGGAATGCTTTCGACACCTTGTAGAGTCCATACCCCGACGAATTGAGGCTGTTCTGAGGGCAAAAGGGGGTGCAACTCAATATTAGGAAGGTGTTCTTAATGTTTTGAACACTGTGTCATTTGCACTCCTCCTGTTATGCTGTTTCCCAATCAAAGTCAAAGCATACATCCTCTTTCAGTGTGCACTATTAATGGAGCACAGTTTTTTTTTTTTTTTACCTTTATTTACTAGGCAAGTCAGTTAAGAACAAATTCTTATTTTCAGGAACAGGAACAGTGGGTTAACTGCCTTGTTCAGAGGCAGAGCAACACATTTTTACATTGTCAGCTCAGGGGATTCAATCTTGCAACCTTCCGGTTACTAGGCCAACGCTCTAACCACTAGGCTACCCTGCAGCGACATACAGTTATACTGTATGTCGCACACAGAAATGATGATGAAATATGAATGTAAATGATGACACAACCAAGGAAGAGAGGATTACCATGGATTATTAACGTTAGAGAGTCTTAGTAGATGTGTGTGTCTTCACAGGATATTGAAGATACATTTTTACCTGATATTCTTAGATCTCTCATACTTGACTGTACTATCCTCTTGTCTTTCTAACAGCTCATCCCAGTTCCCAGCCCCACATTATTACACTACAGAAGGAGATATAAAAATAAGTCAATAAAAAAAAACTCTTCCTCAAATCCTGCATGTGGCTTTGCATCATCCTGACCGAAAAACAACAAATCCTTGTGAGCTCAACAGTGATAAGGAATAGGACTGAGTGTTTCCTCAACACCATCCCTCGCCCAGGTGCGTGAAATTGCCAACTTCTCTCTCCAGAATATTTTGAGTTTATGCAAAAGAACTGGAGCTCTGATCCCAGGCAGTGGGAGAGAGGGAAATAACACCCAACTGGTGATTGACAGCCTCCGCTAAGCAATTGGAATTAATATTAATAATGTCAGTGCACTGTGTTTGGCATTGGAAATGGAACTGGTACATGAGTAGTGGGGAACATAGTGTTATTTGACTGTTGTTGGTGTTGTATGCTTGCAATGAAGGGATTGTACATTATAACAGTAGATTTCCATTCATCTAATAATTAATTTAAACTCATTTTGTAAATTTAATCTCGGATCGATTCATTCACGTTTGCATTTATTATTTCTCTAAGTCATCCATTGATTTGGGTAACTCATGCAGGAGTTGCCCCTGTAGCCTCCAGTATTTTGATTAGAGCGCTGCTTTAGAGCTACTCTACTCCTCTGCTTTGATACTCGGGCTGTCGAAAAATAAAAATGTCCCCAGCAGGAAGACTTGGATACCAGCCTTGACCTCCCCAGCGCTTAACACATCCATCTGCATCTACTTTTCATCCCTTGTTCATCCCTTTCCTCCCTAATCGAGTAGGGTCAAATGTCCCGGTTGCAGAAAACCTCCTGGATGAAGAAGCCTTGTTTTTTTTTTCTTCTTCTCCAATGTGAGTGTCAAGGTGAATCTCCCTCACATCCAATCAGTGCTCAGCGAGCGGTTGAGCACAGAACAGTCCCCGGTGGTTTCCGTAGAGCCTCATGTTTATTCTTCAAACGAGGAGCTACTTTTGATGTTTCAGTACAGAGTTTCATTCCTCTCCGTCACATTCATCTCTCCAAAAACCCATTTGCATAGGATTGTCAGTTTGCAGAGAAGCGGGGAGGGAGGTAGGGTGGGTTGGGCTTGACAGATAACATGTGTGCTTCACGTGGAGAAAGTAGATGTTACCAGGGTACAGACACAAGCGACTGGTGATGTAGTCAAATGATGTAGCTACAGTGTCAAATGTGGGCCATAGATGACTTGGTGGTTTGAGGAAGCTCTTGTAAGGACTGTTGATGTGGACCAGGAAGTACGACAATGCTAGGTACACTGCACTGAAGACCTGGGGCTATATTATACTGTGGTTATGGGTTTGTTTGTCGTTATGTTGATGTGTGGGTTATTTCAAGTGTATGATGTCCGAACTGTTGCTGCTTTGATTTTATGGTTGGATAGTGAGATACACTTTCACTCTCACAGTAATGCATATACATTAAGATATTTGCCCGATTTAGTTACTATAAAAAAAAGACATACTATCGTTAGACAGAGCGAGATAGTCTTTCTGGAAATCCCCCAAATCATTGGTTCAGACTGTTGAGCCCGTTAACTTACTTTGGTGGATATTGTGAACTCTGCATAAAATCAATGTTCATCTCTCTCTCAACATCAGTACAGTATAATGAATGAATTCCCTTCAAGACTGGAACGAGATTTGTTTGTTTGAAATCCTGCAGTGATTCATTAAAGTTTCCCATTTGATTTTTCACATGCACAAGTACAGTGAAATGCTTAACTTGCAAGCCCTACCCAACAATGCACTATTCAATATCAAAATATTATAACAAAAAACACAATATATCGGAAATAATAATGAAAGAATAAAAATAACAGGAGTGTAAGCAGGGTCAGTGCCAGTACCAAATGTACAGTGTGCGGGAATATTGGAGTAGTTGAGGTAGGTAGATAGTAGATATGTACATATAGGAAGGGATTAGGATAAAGAGACTGGTAGCAGGATAAATAATAATAATATTAATAATAATATTAATAGTAAACAATATAACTGGGTAAACAGGACTGAAAAGTGACTGGTAGCAGGAATATGTACATATTTATGGTAATAGAAATTATAATATATACATGCAAACAAGTAATATTGACCAGTAGCAGGATAAATAAATGGATACTAATGGTAAATGCAATCAATAATAAATGAACAGCAGCTTAATGATAGTAATAAATCTAGTCAATAATCATTTTAGTAGCAGTGTAGGTGTGAGGGAGTCTGTGCCTGTGGGTCTAAGTATGTGGCTTCAGTAATGACTGTGTGAGTGAGGGTGTGTGTGAGTGTGTGCGTGTGAGTAAGAGTGACAGTGAAGGTGTGTATGTCTGAGTGTTTAGAGACCTGTGGATGGGCATTGAGTCATTGTGGCTAAATAGTCTGTGAGAGAGGGAGAGCAGTAGTTGTTAGCCATTTAACAGTCTTATGACCAGGGGATAGAAGCTGTTTAGGAGTCCGTTGGTCTGAGCCTTGATGCACCGGGACCGCCTGCCGGATGGTACTCATCCCCTTTGATGCGCTGGGCCGTCTGTACCAGCCTCTGTAGGGCCTTCCGGTCGAGGGCGGTGCAGTTGCTATACCAGAGGGTGATACAATCCCTCAGGATGCTCTCAAAGGTGCAGCTGTAAAAGTCCTCCCCTGCTCCCTGTTTCCTGTAGTCCATGATCAGCTCCTTAGTCTTGCTGACGTTGAGGAATATGTTGCAATTCAGTCCAGTTGTAATGGTGCTGTGCAGGCACTGATGTACTGTAGAGAGATGAGTGGATCAAGTTGAGTTTGTTTGCACAATACAAAGTACCTGTATTGCCTTACTACCGTACTACAAGGCCACAGAGAGGCCTTTCCTCAGACACTGTGTCACAGCAGCAGTGAGCTGCTTGTGTTGTCTCAGACAAACCTGATCTACACCCTCTGTGCTGTAATGCACTCTGAAGAAACAACCAGTACTGCCTGCAGCCTTTTGCCTTTAATGTGCTGTGGCCAGGGAAAAGTGGAAGAGAGGAGAGGATCCACAGGGGAAACACTCTCTCTCTCTCTATGTCTCTCTCTCTCTATGTCTCTCTCTCTCTATGTCTATCTCTCTCTATGTCTATCTCTCTCTATGTCTATCTCTCTCTATGTCTATCTCTCTCTATGTCTATCTCTCTCTATGTCTGCAGTGGCTTGCGAAAGTATTCACTCCTTGGCATTTTTCCTATTTTGTTGCCTTACACCCTAGAATTAAAATTGATTTTGGGGGGCTTTGTATCATTTGATTAACACAACATGCGGAGACCCCGGGCTGGGGACCGTCGGTGGAGACCCCGGGCTGGGGACCCCGGCCTGGGGACCGTCGCTGGAGACCCCGGGCTGGGGACTGTCGTTGGAGGTTCCGAACTGTGGCCCGTCGTTGGAGATTCCAGACTGTGGCCCGTCGTTGGAGGTTCCGGTCTGTGAACTGTCGCCAGACGCTCTGGACTGGGTACTGTCGCCGGACTCTCGGGACTGCCGAGGCGCACTGTAGGCCTGGTGCGTGGTGCCGGCACTGGTGGTACCGGGCTGGGGACATGCACCTCAGGGCGAGTGCGAGGAGCAGGAACAGGGCACACTGGACTGCCGAGGCGCACTGTAGGCCTGGTGCGTGGTGCCTACACTGGTAGTACCGGGCTGGGGACACGCACCTCAGGGTGAGTGCGGGGAGGAGGAACAGAGAGTACTGCACTGCCGAGGTGCACTGTAGAACTGGTGCGTGGTGCCGGCACTGGTGGTACCGGACTGGGGACACGCACCTCAGGGCCAGTGCGAGGAGCCGAAACAGGGCGTACTGGACCCCTGGTGCATGGTGCCGGTACTGATGGTACCGGGCTGGGGACACACACCTCAGGACGAGTGCGGGGAGGAGGAATAGGGCGTACTGGACCCTGGAGGCGCACTGGAGGCCTGGTGCGTGGTGCCGGCACTGGTGGTACTGGGCTGGTGACACGCACCTCAGGGCGAGTGCGGGGAGGAGGAACAGGACGTACTGGACTGTGGAGGCGCACTGGAGGTCTGGAGTGTAGAGCTGACACAACCCGACCTGGATGGATGTTTATTCTTGGCCTGCAAATGCAGGGTGCTGGCACAGGACGCACTGGGCTGTGCAGACTCACTGGAGACACAGTACACAGAGCCGGAGCAGGATATCTTGGTCCAAAGAGGTATACTGGAGACCAGGAGCGCTGAGCCGGCACCCTCCTTCCTGGCTGGATGCCCATTTTAGCCCAGCCAATGTGAGGAGCTGGAATAGAACGCAAGAATAGCGTACTGGAGACACTGTGCGTTCCACCGCATTACATGGTGCCTGACCAGTAACACGCTCCCCACACTAAGCACGAGGAGTTGGCTCAGTGCAATCTCCTCGTGTGACCACCCCAAAACATTTCTTGGGGCTGCCTCTCGGGCTTCCGTGCTAGCCGTGTACTCTCATATCGTCGCTGTTCCTCCCATGCTATCTCCACCTGCCTCCATGGTAGGCGATCCTCTCCTGACAGTATTTCCTCCCACATCCAGGATCCTTTACTGTCCAGTATTTCGTCCCATGTCCATGCTGTCCATCAAACGTTGCTCCTCCTTTTCACGCTGCTTGGTCCTTTTATGGTGGGTTATTCTGTCACGGACGTCATAAAGAGGAGACCAAGGTGCAGCGTGGAAAGCGTACATAACTCTTTTAATGAAAGAACGAACACTGAACAAAACTATACAAAACAACAAAACGAACCGTGAAGCTATATGGCAACTAAACATAGAATAACAACCCACTAAATACCCAAGGAATATGGCTACCTAAACATGGTCCCCAATCAGAGACAACGATAAACAGCTGCCTCTGATTGAGAACTAATCTCGGCAACCATAGACACATAAACACCTAGACTACAAAACCACCCTAGACATACAAAAACTAAACAAACCACCCTCGTCACACCCTGACCTAACCAAAATAATAAAGAAAACAAAGATAACTAAGGTCAGGGCGTGACAGCTGTGGAGCTTTGCAGCTCCTTCAGTGTTATCTTTGGTCTTTTTGTTGCCTCTCTGATTAGTGCCCTCCTTGCCTGGTTTGGGAGTTTTGGTGGGCGGCCCTCCCGTGGCAGGTTTGTTGTGGTGCCATATTCTTTCCATTTTTTAATAATGGATATAATGGTTCTCCGTGGGATGTTCAAAGTCTCTGATATTTTTTATAACCCAACCCTGATCTGTACCTCTCCACAACTTTGTCCCTGACCTGTTTGGAGAGCTCCTTGGTCTTCATAGTGCCGCTTGCTTGGTGGTACCCCTTGCTTAGTGGTGTTGCAGACTCTGAGGCCTTTCAGAACAGGTGTATATATACTGAGATCATGTGACAGATCATGTGACACTTCTGAAGGTAATTGGTTGCACCATATCTTATTTAGGGGCTTCATAGCAAAGGGGTGAATACATATGCACATACCACTTTTCAGGTTTTTATTTTTTAGAATTTTTTTAAACAAGTTATTTTTTTCATTTCACTTCACCAATTTGGACTATTTTGTGTATGTCCATTACATGACATCCAAATAAAAATCAATTTTAATTACAGGATGTAATGCAAAAAAAATAGGAAAAACGCCAAGGGGGCTGAATACTTTTCCAAGGCACTATATCTCTCTCTCTGTCAATCAATGAGAAACAGTTTGGTAGTCCAACATTAGTGGCTTTTAAGCTGTACAAGTAAATGCTAAACTGGCTTTACCAAAATATGAGACAGAAAAAATAAATAAACTCTTATGCCTTGATGTTTAAAGTCCCCTTCTAGCTCTCTTTTATTGAAAAATACATTTTCAAATTTCTACGATTTAAAAAATTGAATAGTACTGCATGCAGGATGTAATCAGCTAATGTGTCTTGCTGAGGCCTGATGCGGCTGAGTTACTGTTGGGTGCGTGGCGGGGGCTGGGGGCTGGACGGAGCCATTAGTGTGTCACGCGTTGAGATGCGCAGCCAGTGGAGGTGTGAGATCGCCTCGCAGAACTACTGCATGTTATCATTAGTTGAAACACACTGAAACACACTGTTCTACATCTAGCCTGTGTCTTGATCAATACGATCCTCTAGTATACAGTAGTCTACCCATTATCTCCTCACTTTGCCCCTCCTTTCTCTGTCATTGTATCTTGTTCTACCTCTCTTAGTAGGCTGTAAGGGTGAGTAAGGCATGTCTGAGCTCTGTGTTCATGATGCCATGACTCTTCCAAACGGGGTGTGTGGAGCAGAGGAGAGCTCCCTGCAGATTTCTGCTATGTCACTGGACACTAGATCAAAGGGGGCTAGCAGCTGCACTCTGCAGCAGCACACTGCCTAGATACCTGCACTTCATTAACAAGGGTGTGATGTGTCCCTGGAGACTGAGGATCAAAGGTCTAGTAGCAAAATACTGCAGAGATACCAGTCGCCTACTTTATTGTCAAGTGTCATCTGAAGTCACTCTAGCTCCTTTTTATATGGAGACTTGTGGATTGTTTTATTCCTGTAACCATGGGGTAGTGACCCTGGCTTTCACTGGAATGGATTGGAGTGGAATTCAAACCATTTGTTCCTTTCATGTGTAAAAAACAAGAATTGTCCGCAGATTTTTGTGTTCAGAACATGAACCATGTTTCACATGATTAGTAATAGGTTTTCCTGCTCAAACTCTATCTTCAAGCATGTCAAATATCAGAGGTGCTGAGTGGGAAAT
The DNA here is from genome assembly GCF_018296145.1 of Oncorhynchus tshawytscha. Taxonomy (NCBI): domain Eukaryota; kingdom Metazoa; phylum Chordata; class Actinopteri; order Salmoniformes; family Salmonidae; genus Oncorhynchus; species Oncorhynchus tshawytscha. The sequence goes on along the minus strand of NC_056433.1, from coordinate 25,206,997 downwards.
TGTCGGTAGAAATGTTTTGGAGCTACTGTATGACTATCAAAGCAGTAGCAACTCTGTATGCTTGTAATGCAATTATACCGTTCGGTGAAGTCCGTTGGAAATCAATGTATGCGGAGTGCGTAAAGAAATAGATCCTGTGTACACTGTGTACACGTGTCACCTAATATTCTACAGAGGCCTTCCAGTCCAGCCTTTGGGGACTTTTCATCTATCCACAAAGTTTGACAAACTAAATGTACTTTGGACTCATGTGCTATTGGGTCTCAGAGGAACAAGTCTATTTTAAAGAGAAAATATGTATAATTATTTGCTACATTTAATTATTGTTGCTGTTGTAACGAGAGAGAGAGAGTAATTGGAGAGTAGGAGCTCTTTTGATCAGCAGAGGAAATTTGCTGCTGCTAAAATGAGAGTGATATCCAGATTAGTCACAAACACAATTGATTGAGGCGGAGAACAATATTGCATACATGATTGTGGATATGTTACAGGCGTTTCATATGATGGATGCCTGGAGAGGCCACTGGGTTTGCTCGACCAGATAAACCCCTTTTCTGCTTCAAGTTAATTCAAGTAATTGAATGTGTTCCTTTTTATAATGGACAAACTGCTACTGTATAATTATGAACGTACTGTACCATAGCTATTGATGGCAGCAACACTTGGCACTGTCATGGGACTTGTAGAAAGACGGATTTTCTGGGTTGGTGCTATGGTTTCAGACAATTAGTAAACCTTGTTAACTTCTTATAACATTTGATCCTCTGGTTCCATTGTATTGTGAGTGTACTGAAGGCTACATGCACTCCCCTCCATGTATTTGGACAGTGAAGCAATTATTTTACATTTGGCTCTACTCCAGCAATTTGGATTTGGAATACAATGTGTCATATGAGCCGACAGTACAGAATGTCACCTTTTATTTGAGGGTATTTTCACATACATATCTGTTTTACCATTTATAAATGAAAGCATTTTATGTATCTAGTCCCCCCATTTGAAGAAGTCAATAGATATTTGGACAAATGCACTTATAGTTTATTAAAGTTGTCAAAAAGTGTTGTATTTGGTTCCCATATTCATAGCATGCAATGATTACATCAAGCTTGTGACTCTACACACTCATTGGATGGATTTACAGGTTTTTTGTGATGTTTCTGAACCCATCTAAATGAATCCTGATTATACCATGATTAAGACAAATCATGAATGAATCATGAATAATGATGAGTGAGAAAGTCTACAACATAACATGCTAACCTCTCACCATTACCAATAACAGGGGAGGTTAGCATTTTTGGGAGGGTATGATCTTTGTGCCTCTGTAAATTTCCACTCATCTCATCGATGAGTCCATGTACCGTGGAGAGGTCGACCGGCTGGTGGCCTAGTGCAGTCACGATAACCTGAAACTCAACACAGAAAAAATCATGGATATGGAGGTTGACTTCCGGAAACACCCTGCACCATCTCTCCCCCTTGAGATTGATGGCTCTGCTGTTGGCACGGCTGAATCATTCAAATTCCTGGGGACCATCATTTCCCACAGTATCAAGTGGGAGGACAACATCACATTGGTCACCAAGAAGGCACACCAGAATATACTACTTTGTAGAGTCACAAGTTTGATTTTGTCATTGAGTGCTAAGGAATATGGGAACAAATACTAAACTACTTTAATAGACTGTAACTGAATTTTTCCAAATACTTCTGACTTTCTAAAATGGGCCGACTAGATACATAAAGTGCCTTCATTTCTAAACGGTAGAACATATATGTATGAAAACAACCTTCTGTACTGTTGCCTCATATGAAACATTTGATCTCCAAACCAAAATGCTGGAGTATAAATTTTAGCTTCACTGTCCATTTCCATATGGAGGGGAGTGCATGTCATAAGGAGCCTTTGTAGTGTTGAGGGCTGTATAATCACTGTTAAGTGGTGTTAATTGGCCGTTGCAAGCAACCCGACATCGAGCAGGAGAGGAGGAGTGAAGGACTGTCGATCAGATAGAGAGAGGGGAAGAATGGAGGGAGTGGAGTAGAGGAGAGTGGGCTATAGCTCTGTAGATCACCAGAGTGGAGTAGAGGAGAGTGGGTTATAGCTCTGTATATCACCAGAGTGGAGTAGAGGAGAGTGGGCTATAGCTCTGTAGATCACCAGAGTGGAGTAGAGGAGAGTGGGCTATAGCTCTGTATATCACCAGAGTGGAGTAGAGGAGAGTGGGCTATAGCTCTGTATATCATCAGAGTGGAGTAGAGGAGAGTGCACTATAGCTCTGTAGATCACCAGAGTGGAGTAGAGGAGAGTGGGCTATAGCTCTGTAGATCACCAGAGTGGAGTAGAGGAGAGTGGGCTATAGCTCTGTAGATCACCAGAGTGGAGTAGAGGAGAGTGGGTTATAGCTCTGTAGATCACCAGAGTGGAGTAGAGGAGAGTGGGCTATAGCTCTGTATATCACCAGAGTGGAGTAGAGGAGAGTGGGCTATAGTTCTGTAGATCACCACAGTGGAGTAGAGGAGAGTGGGCTATAGCTCTGTAGATCACCAGTGTGGAGTAGAGTAGTGGCAGTCGCTCTGCAGCAGCAGCCCTCTGTCATTAGCTCTGTGTGCTGTAGAGAGCCTGCCTCCAAGTGTTGCTCTGCTCTCCCTCCCAGGGAGCTGCCTCAAATCACACTTGAAAAGCACTTTGGCACTCCGGCCTCTTGAACTGTGGCTGGGTTGGGCCCTCACAGGAGTCCGCTCTAATTGGCCGACAGGTTGAGCCCTGCCTCGCCACTGGCTAGTGTGTGTGTATGTGTGCCCTGGGGTGGTCAGATGTGGAAGACAGAGAGGGAGGAACCCTTCAGGGCTCAGGGCTCAGAGCCCAGAGACAGATCGCTGATCCTAGCCTCGCCCGGCCCAGATGAGCCCCAAGCTCCACACAGCTGGATCAATCCTAAACCTTCAAATGGGGTGGCAGGGTAGCCTAGTGGTTAGAGCGTTGGACTAGTAACCGGAAGGTTGCAAGTTCAAACCCCCGAGCTGACAAGGTACAAATCTCTCATTCTTCCCCTGAACAGGCAGTTAACCCACTGTTCCTAGACTGTCATTGAAAATAAGAATTTGTTAAAGGTTCAAATTTAATTTTAAAAAATCAACACAGAGCATCAGGGCTGTTACTCTCCCCTCGTCGTTAGACTTACAGTATCATGTAGCTGTGTTGCTCCGTGTGCCTCGCAACCAAACCCTTTGTCTTCCATCATGTCACTGTTTTAGTCACGGTTGGTGTGATGACTGCTACTGATGTATGTGCTCAGTGTATTTTAGGTTGTAGGTTGAATTTAGTTACGCAGAAGCCCTGTACATTAGCATGGGAGTTGTTCATAATGTTTGTCTGCATTCAGCAGGAGTTTAGCAAGCGACAGCGAGGGTAGGATTTGGACTTGATGGATGGGGGCTGAGAATAAGTGGGGGTAATAAAAAGTTTAGCGTGACTATTTGTATTTTAATGAGCATGGCGAAGTGTCGTGTTTATATATAGATCTGTTTGAGCAGCAGTTTCTCCATCACCTGCTGTTAAGGAGCTTCTCCACTGTGCTCCAATGTGTTTTTATGTTATTAGGGAGTATGCAGCACTGTGAATAATGTATAATAGAGCCAATGCACATCATGTACAAGTCCAGGTGTTTCAGACAAGGCTCCAGTTGTACCTTTAGCTTGTTAAATATACATGAACGTGTGGAGGGCTTCACATCAAATCAAATCAAATTTTATTTGTCACATGCACAGAATACAACAGGTGTAGACCAACAATGCAGTTTAAAAAAATAAAAGAATACCTATAAAACTAAATAAGAATAAGGAATAAAAGAGTGGTCTATATAATTAAAGAGCAGCAGTAAAATAGCATTAAGCCTACGTACAGTAGCTCTCGGCCGGTGCTTCTCTCCTTCTGCTTCTCTGAAAGCTTTTTTTTATTTTTAAATCGTTACATATTTTAGAGTTTTCAACAGTGCACATCTGTGGCGCTAAGGAGCACAAATCCTGGTATTGTTGGTATTGCCTAGGATAAAACCTTCTGTATGAGTCAAACATAATAACCTTAAACCCCTTTCCGTGTGTTTACACAAACACAGAGCTGGAAACAGGGCTTACACCGTGAACATTCAGGACTCAAGACATTGTATTTATCTGCACTGTGGTGGCAATCGCATTGAATTTCAGGTTGACTACGCACATGAATACAACTACTAATCCTGTTGTATTACCGTATTGATATCCTTAGTCTTCCACCACTATGTGCCAAAATAATCAATGGGATACGCTTATGACTAACACACCTGACTCGTACCATAATCATATCCACAAAGTTCTATAAAAACTATTCAGAGCAGACGCAATTTAAACTAAGGCTTTCATTTTTGACTTGACGCATTAACGTTTATTGGGTAGGCTCCTAGCGTCCTCCAAATGTTTTATTTCACACAGCGTTCATTTCACCAGATGAAAGATGGCGCTGACTTTTTGGGGGGAGAGACACTGTATGTGGCCCAGCTAGTGCTAATGACTACTCTGTAATCTCGGTACTCACTCTTTGTCAGACTCTAACCATGTTTGGAGCTCCGCTCTGATGACTAATAGCTGCTGAAGCTGGATTCATTAAAGTGACCAATGGCAGTTTGCCACCATGTGTTTGACACCACTCACTCAATATGGAAAGCTTCTGTACAGTAATGCTATCAAACACATGACATGGCACAAGATCAGTGAGTAACGTTTATGATAATTGCCCATGTATATTTGCTCCCTGGTGGCGCAGCAGTCTAAGGCACTGCATCTCAGGGATAGAGGCATCACTACATACCCTGGTTTGATTCAAGACTGTATCACAACCGGATGTGATTGGGAGTCCCATAGGGCAGCACACAATTGGCCCAGCGGTTAAGGGGTTGGCCGGGGTAGGCCATCATTGTAAATAAGAATTTGTTCCTAGTTAAATAAAGGTTAAAAAAAACTAAAACATTTACAGGCTAGCCAGTTGCTCAATGACATTGTGAAGCCCTGTGGGTAATTGTTTGGAGCTGTCTATGATTGCCATATTTTACTGAGTTACAGTTCATATAAGGATATCATATGACTGTGAATACAGATATGCATATGTTGGTCACAGATACCTATAAAAGTAGGGGTGTGGAAAACCAGTCAGTATCTGATGTGAACACCATTTGCCTCAAGCAGCGCAACACATTTATTTCGCAAAGATTTGATCAGGCTATTTATTGTGGCCTGTGGAATGTTGTCCCACTCATCTTCAATGACTGTGCGAAGTAGTTGGATATTGGCGGGAACTGGAACACACTGTCGTACACGTCGATCCAGAGCATTCCAAAATTCTTCAATGAGTGACATGTCTGGTGAGTATGCAGGTCATGGACGAACTGGGGACATTTTCAGCTTCCAGGAATTGTGTACAGATCCTTGAAACATGGGGCTTTGCATTATCATGCTGAAACATGAGGTGATGGCGGCAGATGAATGGCATGACAATGGGCCTCAGGATCTCATCACAGTATCTCTGTGCATTCAAATTGCCATTGATAAAATGGAATTGTGTTCGTTTTCCATAGCTTATGCCTGCCCATACCATAACACCACCGCCACCATGGGGCACTCTGTTCACAACATTGACATCAGCAAACCATTCGCCCACACAAAGCCATACACGCTGTCTGCCATCTGCCCGGTACAGTTGAAGCCAGGATTCATCTGTGAAGTGCACACTTCTCCAGAGTGCCAGTGGCCAACAAAAGGGAGCATTTGCCCACTGAAATCGGCTATGATGCCAAACTACAGTCAGGTCAAGACCCTAGTGAGGAAGACGAGCATGCAGATGAGCTTCCCTGAGATGGTTTCTGACAGTTTGTGCAGAAATTGTTTGGTTGTGCAAACCCACAGTTTCATCAGCTATCCGGGTGGCTGGTCTCAGACAATTCCACAGGTGAAGAAGCCAGATGTGCAGGTCCTGGGCTGGCGTAGAGGTGGCTTATGGTAGAGAGATTAACATTCAATTATCTGGCAACAGCTCTGGTGGACATTCCTGCAGTCAGCATGCCAATTGCATGCTCCCTCAAAACTTGAGAGATCTTTGGCATTGTGTTGTGTGACAAAACTGCACATTTCAGTATGGCCTTTTATTGTACCCAGCACAAGGTGCACCTGTGTAATGATCATGTTTAATCAGCTTCTTGATATGCCACACCTGTCAGGTGGATGGATTATCTTGGCAAAGAAGAAATGCTCACTAACAGAGATGTAAATAAATGTATGCACAACACTTGCGAGAAATAAGCTTTTTGTGTGTATGGAACATTTCTGGGATCTTTAATTTCAGCTCATGAAACATGGGACCAACATTTTACATATTGCATTTGTATTTTTGTTCAGTGTATATTTAGAGCTCTATTTTAACTAACCTAACACAATGGTAAATCTAAACGCAGGCGGTAGCACTATAGGTTCAGGGGTGTGTCAGAAATATTTGTAATATTTTCACTATTACAATTATCCGCACACTTGCTGGTGTTGGCGTGAAAGGGCTGGGTTTTGATGAATTAACAAGTTGTGGGTGTGTCGAGGCTTGGTCCATGGCGAAATATATGGTTGCTTTAGGTTGTATATTTACTGTCTTTTATGCATGGCCTTTGATTCAATTCCAATTTCAATGTTAGTCCGTAATAGTTTATCAAATGGCTTACAGAAACAAAATAACAAAGTTTAGACCTATCCTATCTTTGCTAAATTTGCAGTTCACATTGTTCTAAGTAATTGCATGACTTCAATAGCATTCACACTGATACAGGGGCTAGGCCTACTGTAAATTGCATTATGGTTGAGCATGGACATGCCAAACATTGTCAATAAGCAAGATTAAATTCATTATTGATAAGGCCTAAAAGGAGAATAAATAATTCTAATAAAATTTTAAATAAAACTAAACAACAACTTGTTTTAAATAGGCTATGCCACACTTACAGGCATATTATTTTCTCCCCGTGGGCATATAATATTAAAACAACTCAGACTATGGAGGATTTAATGAACATCCAAAACGGTACCTGCATGGCTAAAATAATGTGGGCCTGCCTACAATTCATAGATAAAAAGGGAATGTTAGCTCACTGTTTCACTCCTCTCAAACTTGATATTTTAATAAAGTTTTGGGGATTAAGATTTATTTCCAAGAAGCCTCTGGAGCCAAACTCTTTATTGACAGTCTTTTTGATTACTTCCAGATTGCATTGGGTCAACAAAAAAGCCGCCATTGAGATGAGGGGAGGCTATGCTTGGTTGTATGTTTCTAAATACGAAGTATGCAGGCTTCAAGTCACATTAGGCTACTCTTTTTGTTTTATTTCTTTGTCTTTTTATTTCTATTTTCATTTAATTTTTATTAACAACAAATCAATACAAAAAGTACATGGGGACATTAGGCTACTCTTGTTCCATAGGCTGTGTTTCCGCTGTCAAAATTCATGCCATAACCAACTGCGTTACCGCTAAAACCAGCTTTTAGCACTTCAGGTCATGTTTTTAAGACAGGTAAAATAGCCGAACCTGGCGTTAGGGCTGGAAAATGCAAGTGCGCCAGTTTTTGCATGACAAACTGTGTTAGACACAAGCACGGCCTTAACGTTATGTCAAATGGTGATGAATAATCTGTGAATGAGAAGATTTGATGTGAAATTACCTCTCTCAAGAGCATTTCACTTTCCCTCTTACCCTCCCCCTTCCCCCCTCCCCCCTCTTCCGTTCTCTCTCCTTCCCTCCCTCCTTCTCTCCCTGCCAGTTGGTGCTTCCAGAGTATTCTATCCATGGGCTGTTCTGTATCATGTTCCTGTGTGCCCAGGAGTGGCTGACAGTAGGCCTCAACATTCCTCTGTTCTTCTACAACACATGGAGGTAACTATCGAAGCTAGACTAGTCTTTTCTTGTCTTTCTTTCATTTTGTATGATGTCATTAATTCAGTATGGTTCCCAGAAGATAAGCACTTATTTATGTATGTAGGTATTTTATTATGTATGCATTATATTATGTATGTATTATATTATGCATGTATTATATTATGTATGTATTATATTATATGATGTATGTATTTAACAACTTGAGCATTTGTCATTTGACAGACAGGCTGTTAGTGACTTTGGTTATGATGCACTGAAATCTCACCTTGAAAATTGGTTACTTGTCAAGGCTTCCTCCCATGAATGTGTTGTTTTCTCCCTTCTTTGGGCTTGTTGTTGTTTCGTTATTTGATGTGAATCACTTGCAGAACTCTGTGATTGTTTTGCTCAGCCAGTTAAAGTTACGCAGCAGCACTCACTGTTTCATTAATTGCAGACTCTGCCAGATGCCCAGTGGCTACAGATGCTGTTTTCTCTACACATCTGAGGGGAGACAGGGAGAGGGGGGGGGAGAAAAAGGGGCACAGAGACAAAGATAGAGGGATGAAGAAATAAAGAGAGTGATACAGAGATATGGGGGAGGGTGACCCACAGCAGCTACAGATCTGTCCATTTCTGTTTTCCTTCCCAGTGAGCACAGCTGATGCCTGATGTCTTCAGCGCATCCCCCTCCTCTCCTCACCATCAGCCCCCACTGGCTCTGCCTCTCTGCCAGCCTCTCCTCCCCACTTCCACATGCAGCAGGGGCTCAGTGACACACAGGATAGTAGAGAGGTTTAGATGTATGTTTAGCAGCAGCAACACAGTGGAATGGAGCACCACTACCTGAGTAGCGGAGATAATGTACATACTGTACATGCCGATGTAAAGCAGTGGCTACATTTCTGAGAAAGACGTCTCAGTTTAAGGCCAATTCCAAAGCTTCATCAAAAGAGGAGGCTCGTGGTTCTCACCCACTTCCATAGACTTACACAGTAATTATGAACACTTCCGGAGGACGTACTCCAACCTATCAGAGCTCTTGCAGCATGAACTGACATGTTGTCCACCCAATCAGAGAATGTATCTTGTACCGAAAGCATAACCAACAGCTAGCTAGCACTGCAGTGCATAAAATGTGGTGAGTAGCTGACTCAAGAGAGAGAAAAGAGAGAAAATTGTTAAACAGTTTTGTACGAATTAATTTATTCCTAAATGAAGGGAGAGAAGTACAGAGAGAAATACAGAGAGATTTTGTATTTTTTTTTTTCAGTTTCACTTACAGTACTTAGCTAGCAAATGCAGCTAGCTAGTTTAGCCTACTGAAACACCCTGCTCAAACAGCTATGACTATCCAACACAACACTGGAACTCTTCCAAGTCAAGGCAAGCGTTTGGTTTGACTAATTTATTGCCACCGGGGCCCACCGGTGTAACTGCTTACAGTACACAGTAACGTTACTGCACAATTGTAGTGGGTTTACTAACGCGTTAGTTCTCTTAGCTATGCTGACTATTACGTTACTTTAGCTAATATGGTGACAACGATGTAGGCTGTGTGTAGCGGTTTGGCTTGGAATGGTTTTGTCACCTGGTCACATACAGCTGATGTGTTGTGCATTGAAGTCCACAAGTGAAGGGAAGAAGTGAAAGAAGTAGAGCGCATAACGTAGATGCAAGAAGGAATACAACATGGCTGTGAAGGAATTCAACGGGGTGTATTCAATCTTTCCGATTCTGTTGAAAAACGCAAACGGAACAAAACGGGGATAAACATACCTGAATTTATCCAATAGAAACTCTCGTTTGCAACTGTTGGACTAATGATTACACCCACTATCAGCTAGATGCAGGCAACAATGTGCAAGGTGGTATTGATTTCACTGTCTATCCATGTGTCACTGTCACATCAAATGTGTCTCTCGACCTGTGTGCACCTACGTTGTAAGCTTTCATTCATAGGCATGATGGGTATAGGCAAAATTTGAGTATCATGTAGTAGCCTAAACCTATAACTGTTACATTTAGCTGGGTCATTGGAATATGAATGACAGTCATCCAATATGATGTAATAGAAATAAGGCCATGCTCATAAATAAAAATTTTGTCATCCCTAATCTGAAACGGCACTGACCCCCACTGTTCTAAATGGTACCAGATAGGGGTTATTAAGCTTGTAACCATAGCGTAACCCTTTTTTGGTGCTATTGAAGGTTCAATAAAAAACCACGCTCATAAGGTTCTAAATGGAACCTGTATGTTGCTATAAAGAACCCTTTCTTAAGGTTCTATACCATACCATTTATTTTCTATATAGCACCAAAAACATTTCCGCTATGTTTACAACCCTATTTGGGGCTATATAGAACAATTATTTATGGTTCTTTATATAACCTTTATGGAGAAGGGTTCAATAAATAACCTTTCAAAATCTTAAAGGTTCTTTGTAGATTATTTTGAAGAACCACACAGGTTTTTTAAAATTCTGGTCAGCCATATTATATTGTTAACATTAAATTCGTATTATTGTGTTCACTGACAAGTTGAATCAAGTGAGCTATCTCTGGAACAGAGGAGAGGTCCCTGAGGAGAGAAGAGAACCACAGACGGATTTAGTCAACTGTTCTCAATTGACACAAGGCCATACATGAGTCTTTCACAAGACACCGTCACTGGCCATAGTCATATATCATTATCACTTGTAGACTTCGGTGCACAACACAACAACTGTCTGTGACCAGGTGAAAAAAAAACAACTTCATCCCATAACCGCTACACACAACCTACATCATTGTCACCATATTAGCTAACATCATAGTCAACATAGCTACAAGAACTAACGCGTTAGTACACCCACAATCCAACCCATGTGTACAATCACACAGTAGTGTACAGCAAGCAGTTTAGCAGTTACACCCGAGGCCCCCGGTGGCAATACATTTCTAAAACCGAAATCTTACCTTGAATTGGAGGTGTTGGATAGCCTTAGCCAGCTAGCTAACATACATATCTTTTTGAGTCAGGATGTTGACCAGGCAAAATTAGCTAGCATAAGAGAAAGTTTAAAAAAAAAACTTTTTGAAAAAACTTTTTTGAGTCAGCTACTCACCATATTTTATTCACGGCAGTAATAGCTAGCTGTAGTTTATGATTTCAGTACTAGATTGATTTTCTAATCCTTTGATTGGATGGACAGCATGTCCGTTCATGCTGCAAGGAAGATGTCCCCCGGAAGTCATCATAATTACTGTGTAAGTCTAAGGAAGGGAGGTGAGAACCATGGTTTTGTATAGGTTTTGTATTGAAGTCAATGTACCCAGATGAGGACAAAAGCTAGTTGTCCTCCGGGGTACACCATGGTGCTACCCTACAGAGTGCTCTTGAGACTACTGTAGATATTTAGTGCAAAACAGTGTTTCAATAATTTATTTGGTGATGCAAATATATTTGGTATAGTTCTATCTAAGAAGGATAACTTTCTAATGTTTCACAATTTTTATTTTATTAAATTCACTGAGTAGGATGGTCCTCACTTTTCTCCTCTGAGGAGCCTGACAAGTAATATAGTATAATAAGTAACAGGATAACACAACACATTAGTGGAATGACACATTCACTCAATTTTGCGCAAAAAGAGCTGTATGCAAACCACACCCCAAAATATTGTAATGAGCTGCCTCCCCTACATTTTAAAAGAGCAAATAAACATTTTGTGAACTGTAAAGAACCATTGAAGAGCTCAAAGGTTTCTTTGGGTTATTATGGATCCCCATAGAACTATCACCCTTCCAAAAGAACCTTGAGGAATCTTCTTTTTGTGTGTGTGTACAGTAGAAGGGATCCCGCTCTCTCTGTGTTTTGAGCTGAACACATCTTTTAGCACACATACGGTACAGACAGCTGCTCCCTATCCCCCACCATGGCCCCCTCACTGTCACAGAGAGGGATGTCTTTCTCTACAAACCTCCATGTGGGTCCCTCTCTCTGTGCCTGTAGCTCACGCTACCGCAGGTGCTGTGGAGCTCCACAATCAGGTAGAGTCAGTCAGTGTGTTGTAGAAATATAGGCCACCCCACAGCAATGAGTTATGGTGTGCTGTGAAATAGGGCACTACTGTCTCAGGTGGTGCTTGTCCTAACAGTAGAGGTACTATATGACGCAAATGTGTTAGTGGAGTGACTTACCAGGTGGTAGTAGTAAGAGTAGTAGTAGTGGGTTGAGATTCAGGTTCAGCTGGGTTTTTCAGGTGTTACAAGGTGCATGAGTAGAAATGGAATGGGCAGAATGGTTCTGATTTTGTATTATTTATTTTTGACTAACCTTTATTTTATCAGGTACATTAAACTGTCTGGCAAGACATTCTCTCACACATTCTCATTTACAGCAATCTTGTTCTATATGAATTTCAAAAGCCCTATCACAATTTATTTAATAGTCTGTCTAGGTCACACGACTTATAAATCATTACTGAATAGTTTGTTAGTCATTAGCAAACTATTGGTAAATCATTATAAACCATGTGTTCATGTATCTATTAACATAATTAAATACATGTACAGTGCCTTGCAAAAGTATTCACCCCCTTGGTGTTTTTCCTATTTTTTTGCATTACAATCTGTAATTGAAATAGATTTTTATTTGAATTTCATGTACTGGACATACACAAAATAGTCCAAATTGGTGAAGTGAAATGTAAAAAATTACTTGTTTAAAAAAAAGGGAAAAGTGGTGGGTGGGTATGTATTCACCCCCTTTGCTATAAAGCCCCTAAATAAGATCTGGTGCAACCAATTACCTAGAAGAAACATAATTAGTTAAATAAAGTCCACCTGTGTGCAATCTAAGTGTCACATGATCTGTCACATGATCTCAGCATATATACATCTGTTCTGAAAGGCCCCAGAGTCTGCAACGCCACTAAGCAAGGGGCACCACCAAGCAAGTGGCACCATGAAGACCAAGGCGCTCTCCAAACAGGTCAGGGACAAAGTTGTGGAGAAGTACGGATCAGAAACTTTTAACATCTCACCGAGAACCATTAAATCCATTTTTTTAAATGGAAAGAATATGGCACCACAACAAACCTGCCACGGGAGGGCCGCCCACCAAAACTCACGAACCAGGCAAGGAGGGCATTAATCAGAGAGGCAACAAAGAGACCAAAGATAACCCTGAAGGAACTGCACAGCTCCACAGCAGAGATTGGAGTATATGTCCATAGGACCACTTTAAGCCACACACTCCACAGAGCTGGGCTTTACAGAAGAGTGGCCAGAAAATAAATAAGCAAACATGTTTGGTGTTTGCCCAAAGGCATGTGGGAGACTCCCCAAACATATGGAAGAAGGTACTCTGGTCAGATGAGACTAAAATTGAGCTTTTTGGCCATCAAGGAAAACACTATGTCTGGCACAAACCCAATACCTCTCATCACCCCGTGAACAACATCCCCACAGTGAAGCATGGTGATGCCAGCATCATGCTGTGGGGATGTTTTTCATCAGCAAGGACTGGGAAACTTGTCAGGATTGAAGGAATGATGGATGGCGCTAAATACAGGGAAATTCTTGAGGGAAACCTGTTTCAGTCTTCCAGAGATTTGAGACTGGGACGGAGGATCACCTTCCAGCAGGACAATGACCCTAAGCATACTACTAAAGCAACAGTTGAGTGGTTTAAGGGGAAACAGTTAAATGTCTTGAAATGTTCTAGTCAAAGCCCAGACCTCAATCCAATTGAGAATCTGTGGTATGACTTGATTGCTGTACACCAGTGGAACCCATCCAACTTGAAGGAGCTGGAGCAGTTTTGCCTTGGAGAATGGGCCAAAATCCCAGTGGCTACTGTGCCAAGCTTATAGAGCCATACCCCAAGATACTTGCAGCTGCAAAAGGTGGCTCTACAAAGTATTGACTTTGGGGGGGGTGAATAGTTACGCTCAAGTTTTCAGTTTTTTTGTCTTATTTGTTGTTTGTTTCACAATAGAAAATATTTAGGATCTTTCTTACATACAACATACAACGCATGATGTATAAATCAAATGATACAACCCCTCCCCAAAATCCCTTTTTTTCCGAGTTTGTAAGGTAACAAAATAGGAAAAATGCCAAGTGGGGTGAATACTTTCGCAAGCCACTGTACCTACATATATGCATAACCATGCATTACAATTCCTACAACCTTTAATCATGTACAACGTAATCATACGAATCATGAACAGTCAGATGTTTCATGTGTCCCCCTACTCATCCTCCATCTCTCCATTCTTCCTTTCATCTTCCCCTCCGTCCCTCCGTCTCTACGGGTCAACTACCCCTCGTGTGTCGTGTCCCTATTCGGTAGGTACTTCCACAGCCCCACAGACACTAAGGAGCTCCTCTACGACCCAGCCTCGGTCATGAACGGGGACACACTCAAGTTCTGCCAAAAAGAGGCCTGGTGCAAGATGTCCTTCTTTGTCCTGTCTTTCTTCTACTATCTCTACTGGTGAGTGACGAAGGGCACTTTCCACTGTGTTGTTTGGTAATGTGTTAGGATTTCAGACAATGATCATTGTCCACCTCAGTGACTATCAACTATACACAGTACATCTAGCCTAAGTAGAGTATAGTTGTTATTCCTCTTGTACATTTTTCCGATGTTTAGTACAGGCTTTTACATGCTTTTACAAGCATGTTATGTGCATATTGTTTTGTATTGCTAGGTATTATCACTGCACTGTTGGAGCTAGAAGCACAAGTATTTCGCTGCACCTGCGATAACATCTGCAAATCTGTGTACGCAACCAATAAACATTTATTTGATTTGATTTGACCAGGGATGGGGTCAATTCCATTTCGGTTTAGCCAATTCAGGTAGTGATTGGATCATTTTCAATTCCCAAACTAAAACGCTTTAATAAAACGTTTTCATAAACCCATTAATTTCATTGACTAAGTTGAAATGGAATGGACCCCACAGTCCCTGGAGTACTCGTGACCTCTCACCCAGAAGCACAGGTTTTTTTTTCAATTGACCAATCAGAAGTGTTGAATGTGACTCTCCTCCTCTCGCCTGTAGCGTGTACTGGACCGGACCTTCCCCTAGTAGTGAGTCTCTTCAGTGGGTTTGTCACCTCGTGATACTGACCCCCTCACTGCCCCACAGTGCCATGCCCTTTGCATACACCAGCATACCACCCTGTGTATCTTTCCCTCTCTCTCTCTCTCTCTCTCTCTCTCTCTCTCTCTCTCCCCCCTCCTTTCTCCCTCTCATTCTCTGTTTCTCCTCACTCAGCGATACTGTAACACTAATGGACACAGCCTTTTCTGGAGAATGGGCCTCCTCAGGGAGATAACCTTTAACCCCTAACCTCTGACCTCCATTACTTCAGTCCCCCCTGACCTACTGGTGTTTGTTAGAGTGGAGGTGGTCACTCTGGTGTAGTCCAATATGGAGTCCAATATAACAACTGACCTCCATTGTTTAACCTTGATGAGATGTGCATTTTCTCCTGATGTTTAACCCCTGCAATGGATGTTATGTAACGTAACTGTATATGAATGCTTCCCTCTTTGTCTAATAAGTACCACTCCTAACTTGTTCTCACCCACTTCTCCACTTGTCTTTGGCATGATCTCTAACCCTTCCTTGCACGTACACACACACACACACACACACACACACACACACACACACACACACACACACACACACACACACACACACACACACACACACACTATTGAAGCTATTGAGCATCAGCTGAATAATGCTCTCCCACTCACAGATTGATGGGAAATCAAAGATTGACTCTGGAGGCCTAATCCTCCCAATTACAATGGCCAGGTTTGCTTCGGTTCATTAGCCCAAAAGCCGTTTAAATATAATGGAACAGGAAATTACTACGTGGCTCTGATAAGGAAGCAGAGCTCCATATAAATGTTTATGACAAGCCCTCAGTGAGGAATATGTTATATTTGCCTGTGGAAGCCAAGCTACTGGGTGAATTGAAACAACCTCAATGACAGAGAGATGACAAGCTGACAGCAAGGACATATGTAGCATCTCTGTCTACCATGAATAGCAGTCTAAAGACGAAATGTGATGTCATTCACATCGTATGCCGTAATGTGATGTAATGATATAATGTTATGTTAATGCAGTGTCAAACTGAATGTAGATTCCAAGTACAGGGCTTGAAGTTTTTTTTTACAGTACCAGTAAGTGGGAGATCCAGTAGCTAGAGAGTGTCTGTTCCACACATCTCCTCAGCTGTTGTTCAGTTTATTGTCTTACTGTTTGGTGCAGTGTTGAAGACCAGACTTGGTCTTCATCAAGTGACCAGGTGATTAAACCAGTCTTTTTTCACCTAACAGCTGAGTAATAATGGAAATGTTTGTACGGTAGAATAGGCCCAGTGATCATGTGATGAGCTACAATTTGTAGATACAGGCTACTAATTAATCTAGCTACAGCTCTGAGGGGTGATGGAGCCTGGGCATGATGGAGGTCATGATCTGTCTAAGCTGCCTCTGGGTCCCCTGCGTATGACACCTCCAGGCCACCATACGTATTGTGCGTCCATTATATTAGGAAACATGGATATTGATAACCCAGACAGACAGGTGAACTCAGGCTTCACCACAGCAGCAGGGATTAGTGTCTCACTGGCCAGAGGATACCAGAATGAATGCAAATTTCTCAATTTGGGAGAAGCTAAGTGATCATGATTAGTTAAAGCAGTAAATAAGCTATTATGGTACAGTTAGCTAGGAAGCTGAATTATTTTAGAAGATGTTTATTTACCTAAGGCTAAGAACAAATGTTAAGTATTGGCATCTGGGATATCTAGGCTTGTCTGAGCAGCTCACAAAATGTTATTAGGCTAACATGACTAATAGTTTGTAAAGAACAAAGCTCTAGGACTGTCCTTACTTTATTAAACCATCAAATCGTATATTTCATGAGCAGTGTTGTCCCCGCTAAGACATAGACATACCTCTTAGTTCGAGCCCAGTTCTCCAAATTAATATTAAATATTTAAATTTGGTTTATCGACAAGCTTAATCAAGCATAACTGCAGCGGCCTCACATCAATTTCTTGCGCTTATTTATTTGCTCGTGTTTTGAATAGGCAAAATGTTTATCCTTTGTAGTTGAGAAGGCTATATGCAGAACATTAAAGGGCTCTTTTAATTGCAACTTCAAATAAAGAAACACAAACACATATCAGTGAATCTGGCAGGCACCCAGGCATGGGTCATAAAAAAGACTGAACACACTACTATACCACACATGGATTAATCAGTTGTTTCTGAAACACTTTTAACATACACTTGAATGCTCCTTTCTTGAATGCTTATTAATTCCAGTGGATCAGTTTTAAATGGGATCATTTTTGGTACTGTTGATAGTTACTGTTTTTTGTTTTTACGGTTTGGTCCAATCATGTACTGTTGTCTCAGTCATTGATTTGTTATCTTGTGTTTTTCCTCCTCTCTTGTCTTCCAGTATGGTCTACTCCTTGGTAACCTCATAACAGCAGAACTCTCAGTATTTGAGCCATCCTCCGGATATCAGAGACTGTTTTCTGGAATTCAAACTAGCTAGCACAAAAACCAACTTTGCAGCAAAAAATAGCACTTTGGGTCACAACTTTTCTGTTTCGTCAGAAGGACAGTCGGTGGGTCTGGTCTGGGGGGAAGGGAAGGGAAGAATTTCAGCTCCAGTCCTCATTGTCTCCTCAATGTATGTAAAGGGACATTACTGTTTACAGTTCTCTATAGGTCAAAAGTCCTTTATGAGTCACAGTGACCACCATATCTACTTTTGTCCGTCACTGCCCGGCTAATGTCTGTACTTACAGCCTGTCCTGTCCTGGAGAAGTACAGTAGCATCACCACTACCGTAGTAGGTTACACAGTAGTGTTTGCACAGTTTGTCTCAGGCACAGCACATAGAAACACAGCACAGCACATTCGTGTTTGTCATTGGGACAAACAGGTCTTCTTCTTCACCCATCTGCCCTTAGAGTCTCACCGATAGTAGCTTCTTCTTCACTGGTGGGAAGGGGAGATGACACATCCTGTACAGAGACATGGTGAACCTTCTGTTCAGGGACAAGGAAACCGGGTCCGCGAATGTTGCATTTTTACCTGCTGCAATACAATACATGGCCTGTGTGTTTATATACATTACATACCTGTATGTGAATGGCTTTTGTGATGTGTGCATTTTGTGTATTCTTAACAAAATCATTTCTAATGGAAATATGATCTACGAAGAATCATATACAAATGGAATATTGTGTGATTCTCTGTGGTTGTAGTGTTGTTATTTGGTAGAGAAATTAAAGCTTGTTTTTTAGAACTAGAAAAGCAGTAATTCTTTGCACAGTGGTGTAGGCCTATATCATTTTCTCTCCAAATATTTGCGATGTTTGGTTGTGTTTCAATACTCTATAGACTCCCCAAATGAGCAAAGGTATCACTGTTTCCATAATGGACCGAATGTGGTCCTTATTCATTCACTTAAATTATTCATAGTCATTTAAAATGAATTGTTTCCCTTCACACTTTGTCCAAAATACTTTTCAGCAAATATAAGTGAATGGCATATCAGCCTCCACTGTAAGATGACTAATATATCAACTGAACGATACTGTTAATGTTCTAACTACCCCCTCTGTCATTACCATTAGCTAGCAGATGCTGCCAATAATGAAACGGTGTCTGAAAACAGCTATGGACTTCAGAGCTTTTGGCAATGCTGTTTCATTTGATTGTCTTTCAGAGAATTCATTGAGAATTCAATGCTGTCGGTTTGTCGCATAGTTCGTAATCATGCATCTTTGCGCAGAAGTTTTGCATTAACCTTTACTCAAGGACAAGACAGGAATGCCCATATTGTTGTTTTCTTATTTAAGAGCATTTTGTATGTTTGCTGTGTATGTGTCAACCTAAGATGAATTTAAATAATTGTTTATGAAATAAAGTATGACTATTTTAAATTGTGACATCAGAGGCTTTCTCTTTTTGACATTTAATGTTTAAAAAAAAAAAAAAAAATCCTGTCATGGTGTAGGTTTTTGAAATGGATAAAGGACTATAACCTATATCTGCACACATGCATTTGTTGTTTCCTAATCTCAGCACCTAGAACTAAATATATCACCAGAGACTAGTTGTTTCCTGATAACAATATTTGATGCAGTGACACTGTCAGGGTCCTACAGTCCCACATCTCTTGTCATCTCCTGCTGTATCCTGTCCTCCTGTCTGGCATCTGTATCAGTTCCTTACTGTGGTTACGAAAAGGTAGGATTCTTTGTTCTTCTGATTTGTGCGCGTGTGTGCGTGTGTTTTCATGCATGCTTTCTGAACTGTGCCCATGTCGCCAATGCGACGTGAGGGCGGCAACAGATCGGTGACAGCCTGTCCTCCCACAATACACCTGGGCACTCTCCAGATCACTACCACATGCCTTATAATTAAACTGCACTCAGACTGCCGTTACCCTCGACGTTCCTCTCCTCTCCCTCCCCCTGCATTCCCCCCTCGTTTCCTCTCTGCTCCCCTTGGCAGCATCTGACGCTCCTCACTTATAGCCGTGAAATGGCATTCAGCTCATGTTGAACGCCTCTGGCACTCAATCTCAAACTCACTTAACTGATTCTGTGCTCCCACTCCAAAGACGCCCCTTACCCAACTACAGACGGCTGTGTTGTACAGTAGATGTGCTGTACTGCATGTGCTAAGAGGCTCTGTACAGGACATCTCTTTTTGATCTTTTCATTTTAGAGAGTAATCAGGTGACTGAGATGTTAATATGTCATGTCTTGCTATGCTGTAACGTCTCACCTCCTCCCTAAAAGTGAGTGACAGATTCCCGATCTCAGCTTTCTACCTACAGAGCCAGTCTGACCTGAAAATACCCCCTACGTCTAAAGCCACCTGCCTGTTCCTGCATGTTCCTTCCACTCCCTCTAACCCTGGATCTGAACACATATGACACCCTGTGCTGTATCTCCCATCATAACTCACCCCCGGTCCAGATCAGAGTCTGTCTCGTACTGTCCACTCCACTGGCTTTGGTTTACATGGGATACCAGACACAGTAGATGGGAGTCTGAAACAGTGTTAACACTATGTATTTTTCAGAAGGAGTTTAAATAGATAAATAATTGAAATGCTAAAATAACTCTTGGCCTCAGCTGTAGATCAAAACGCAAATCAAAATGTGACATTAAAAGGGCATATAGAGTGCATTCGGAAAGTATTCAGACCCTTGACTTTTTCCATTTTGTTACATTACAGCCTCATTACAGACCCTTTTTTCCTCATCAATCTACACACAATAACCCATAATGACGAAGCATGAATGACGAAGCAAAAACAGATTTTTTTTAAATGTTCCAGGTTTATTACAACAAAAAAAACTGAAATATCACAAAAATATTCAGACCCTTTACTCGGTACTTTGTTGAAGCACCTTTAGCATCTATTACAGCCTTGAGTCTTCTTGGGTATGACGCTACAAACTTGGCACACCTCTGTCAGGTTGGATGGGGAGCGTCGCTGCACAGCTATTTTCAGGTCTCTTGCTTTGTGTTGGTTGTTTGCTTCGGGTCGTTGTCCTGTTGGAAGGTGAACCTTCACCCCAGTCTGAGGTCCTGAGAGCTCTGGAGCAGGTTTTCACCTTTACTCAGTACTTTGTTGAAGAACCTTTGGCAGTGATTACAGCCTCAAGTCTTCTTGGGTATGACACTACAAGCTTGGCACACATGTATTTGGGGAGTTTCTCCAATTATTTTCTGTAGATTCTCTCAAGCTCTGTCAGGTTGGATGGGGAGCATTGCTGCACAGCTATTTTCAGGTCACTCCCAAGATGTTAGATCGGGTTCAAGTCCAGGCTCTGGCTGGGCCACTCAAGGACATTCCGAGACTTGTCCAGAAGCCACTCCTGCGTTGTCTTCGTTGTGTGCTTTGGGTCGTTGTCCTGTTGGAAGGTAAACCTTCACCCCAGTCTGAGGTCCTGAGCGTGCTGAAGAAGGTTTTCATCAAGGATCTCTCTGTACTTTGCTCAGTTCATCTTTGCCTCGATCCTAACTTGTCTCCCAGTCCCTGCCGCTGAAAAACATCCCCACAGCATGATGATGACACCACCATGCTTCACCCTAGGGATGGTGTCAGGTTTCCTCCAGACTTGACACTTGGCATTCAGTTCAAAGAGTTCAATCTTGGTTTCATCAGACCAGAGAATCTTGTTTTTCATGGTCTGAAAGTCTTTAGGTGCCTTTTGGCAAACTCCAAGCAGGATGTCATGTGCCTTTCACTGAGGAGTGGCTTCTGTCTGGCCACTCTACCATAAAGGCCTGATTGGTGGAGTGCTGCAGAGATGGTTGTCTTTCTGGAAGATTCTCCCATCTCCACAGAGGAACTCTGGAGCTAGGTCAGAGTGACCATCTGGTTCTTGGTCACCTCCCTGACCAAGACCCATCTCCCCCGATTGCTCAGTTTGGCCGGGCGGCCAGCTCTAGGAAGAGTCTTGGTGGTTCCAAACTTTTAAGAATGATTGAGGCCAAGATTGATCAAAGACAAAGTGTTCTTGGGGACCTTCAATGGTGCAGACATTTTTTGGAACCCTTCCCCAGATCTGTGCCTCAACACAATCCTGTCTTGGAGCTCTACGGACAGTTCCTTCGACCTCATGGCTTGGTTTTTGCTCTGACATGGGACCTTATATAGACAGGTGTGTGCCTTTCCAAATCATGTCCAATCAATTGAATTTACCACAGGTGGACTACAATCAAGTTGTAGAAACATCTCAAGGATGATCAATGGAAACAGGATGCACCTGAACTCAATTTCGAGTCTCAAAGCAAAGGGTCTGAATACTTATGTAAATAAGGTATTTCTGTTTTTTTCTGTTTTATACATTTTCAAACATGTCTAAACCTGATTTGCCTTGTCATTGTGGGGTATTGTGTGTAGATTGATGAGGAAAAATAATTATTTAATCAATTTTAGAATAAGGCTGTAAAGTAACAAAATGTGGAAAAAGTCAAGGGGTCTGAATGCTTTCTGAATGCACTGTAAATCAGCAGTAACCAGACATACAGTATACAGTATTTGCTATTTGGATAAAGTTGACATTTTCAAGAAAGTTTCAGAAATTGTCTTGTCAGAGGTCATACAGTAAAGTGATTGTTAGTTTTAGGGAGGGCTGTAAAAATCACATATACAACCTGTCAGATTACAGAATCATCCCATAATAACAAGTAATTGTTTCGTTGCCTCTTTAAATGATCCTCATCACACCAAAGATTATATTCATATCCAGCTAAGACTCCTGATGCTTCAAATCAACCTCTGAATGTTCTGAGAGTTAGCATTCTAGTAACATCTTATTGCCTTCAGGTAAAATAGCCTACAGAGTTGGGATGCAGAGACAAAAAAGCTGGATTAATTAAGAAATCATGAGAGACTTATCATTAATCACTTTACAACACTATCTGGCTCAGTGTTCAGGATTAGCTAAATGGCCAAAATGTTTTTCGCTCCTTGACTGAGATCTCTCTTTAGACAGTAGTTTCTGCCAGCATTAATGATGAAGTCAACTAGGTCAAGTTAAAGTACAGTCTCTCTTTTCAGTAATTATCAGAGTGAGTTTCTGCCCATGACACCCTGCAGGCCTGTCTCTAAGGGGTTTCCTGAAGCACACAGTGATGTATGGCTCATTAGTCAGTGGTGAAGTAGGCAGACTCTTAAAAGTACTACTTGAAGGTACCTGACTGCTCCAGGCTTTCACTGTTGGGTTTGTCGGAGATACAAACACAGAGGTCATTAATATACTGTACGTTGAACCACATTAGCGCCTTTACTGTGTGTAGGTTGAGCATTTCATGAACCCAAAAAGGAGACACCTCTAGAATAATTATTGTTCTAATGCGCTAGGCTAGACCTATATCAGAGTCAGGTCAGACAGTTAGACAGTTCGTTAAAGCCCATCCAGACAGATCTGGAACCAGGATAAGAGGGCAGTGAGTTTGGTTTCCTTCCACTGTGGATTGACTGGTGTGAATCAGATCCAGTCCACAGCCCACCAGGCCCAGTAAATGCACAGTGCAGAGAGCAGAGATCCTATTCCAAGAATATGTAATTCTATGTCGCTGAGAGACAAACACGATGGCATCAGATTAAATACACAGCCTATGACTCCGTCTGCACCAAATATCTCCCCATTTACTTCCCACCACATACATAGAACAAACTGCTGTCTAGAATATCCCACTGCCTTTCCCATTGTGCTCAGTGTGCTCAGTCATTGGCTGCTACGCTAACCTAACTAGAATAGGTGACCCACTCCCTTTTGTCAGCCCGCGAATCAAAATCGTAGTCTCAATTTATTGTTGAGAGTTAGACTAGTAGAATACAGTTTTTCTCTTGTTATGTCAGTCACTCAATTAGCCCATATCAGCTAACATATCATTTCTGGGGTAAGTTAGTCTAGCGGCCAGCTTTCTAAACTTATAGTAATCATGGTTGAATTACAGACCGGGGGGCACCCACTCAGATATTTATGTTAAAAACAGAACATTGTTCTCTCCACCCCATGG